>NC_053499.1:7031993-7331993 GCF_905171775.1 Rana temporaria
CCAGCAGGAGGAAGGAGGTCCTGATTCCTCTATTTAGACCTTGAGGTCTGAGGGACGAAACATATCAGGAGAGACTTCTGGAACTCAATATGTAAAGTCTACAGGAAGGAAGGGAAAGGGGAAGACATGACTGAAACCTTTACATTAATGAAGGGTGTGAATGAGGTTTAAGAGGGATGGAATTTCAATATGATACTCAGATTCCTCTATATAGATCTTTATATCACTAGAGGGATCACCAGCAGGAGGAAGGAGGTCCTGATTCCTCTATATAGATCTTTATATTACTAGAGGGATCACCAGCAGGAGGAAGGATGTCCTGATTCCTCTATATCATAGGTGTGCGCAGCCTATTGCATTAGGGTGTGCACCCCAAAGCCAAACACACACTACCGATCGTTCATGGTGTTCATTCAGAAAGGGAAGGGGGCGGCAAATTACATATTTATTGGCCCCTTCCCCACTCCTAAAACATCCCAGCAGAAATAGCCAATAGGAGAGAAGACTCAAGCTGGCAGCGCTGCAAGAGGAAAGATGGGAGCCAGGGCAGTAGGGGGAATCAGTGCTGCACAGGGTGATTAGGGTGTGCCTGGGCACACCTGGCACACCCTGTGCGCACGCCTATGCTCTATATAGATCTTTATATCACTAGAGAGATCACCAGCAGGAGGAAGGAGGTCCTGATTCCTCTATAGAGATCTTTATATCACTAAAGGGATCACCAGGAGGAAGGAGGTTCTGATTCCTCTATTTAGACCATGAGGTCTGAGGGACGAAACATATCAGGAGAGACTTCTGGAATTATCTTCTTGAAAAATAGATATCGAGGAGGAAAGAGGTCCTGATTCCTCTATAGAGATCTTTATATCACTAAAGGGATCACCAGCAGGAGGTCCTGATTCCTCTATATAGATCTTTATATCACTAGAGGGATCACCATCAGGACGAAGGAGGTCCTGATTCCTCTATATAGGTCTTTATATCAAATGAGGGATCACCAGCAGGAGGAAGGAGGTCCTGATTCCTCTATAGAGATCTTTATATCACTAGAGGGATCACCAGCAGGAGGAAGGAGGTCCTGATTCCTCTATTTAGACCTTGAGGTCTGAGGGATGAAACATATCAGGAGAGACTTCTGGAACTCAATATGTAAAGTCTACAGGAAGAAGGGAAAGGGGAAGACATGACTGAAACCTTTACATTAATGACGGGTGTGAATGAGGTTCAAGAGGGATGGAATTTCAATATGATACTCAGATAATGACCTCAAATTAGCAGGAGGAAAGTTAATAAAAAGAGGCCCTGATTCCTCTGTATAGATCTTTATATCACTAGAGGGGACACCAGCAGGAGGAAGGAGGTCCTGATTCCTCTATATAGGTCTTTCTTTTACTTTAGCAGGGCCGCACTGCTGCCTAGGGGCACCCGGCCACTGGTGTTCCTACTCTCTTCTCTCTGCAACTAAGTCTCAGCATCAGCCGGCACCTGCCGCTCGGTTCGTATAGTGTCAGAGTGGCAGCGGAGGACTGTATCTGTGTCCCAACTCCTGAATGAATGGAAGCAAGCAAACATTCATTGATGGGCACTAGTAGGCTGCATTGATGGGCACTGATGAGGCTGCATTGGTGAGTGCTAGTGAGGCTGCATTGGCAGTAGTGTATTTAGGATTTGTGCTGCCCTAGGCCTGACTAAACTTGTGCACCCCCTAATTTAAATATGACCCACCCCTTCCTGTCAAGGCCACACCCCTTGCTGTTTAAGACCCGCCCTTCCCTTACTCTATCCAAAATGAAAAAAAAAGTGTTCCTATAGGTTCTACTTTAGGCACAGAATTCTGATAATTTTATGGAGAGGACTAAGAACCATGCCAATGGTGCAGCAGAAAATACATGGATGATAGGACACCAGTCAAAATTAGAAGCTCCACCCCCCCCCCCCCCCAGTTGCGGAATGCTGGCCACCTGCATACCATACCGGATGCAGTGCGACTGCTTTATGGGGGCACTAGACTAATTTGTCTCTCTGCCCAGTCCGCCCAATAAGACTGGCGCTACACTAACAGTGTAGCGCAAGCTGGCGGGGACTCTTTCCGTGCTGCCCCCCTGCAACGTGCTGCCTTGTTGGCCTAGGCCAGGATACAGCGATGTGCATTGGTGGGCGCTGGTGAGGCTGCATTTGATGGGTGCTTCATTTGAAAGGTACGGTATACATGGACAGGACAAAGGGGGTGGAGTCAGGGGTGAGGCCAAGGGGTGTGTGGCAAAATTAGGTTTCGCCTAGGGTGTCAAAAATCCTTGCACCAGCCCTGCACTAGAGGGGTACAGAAGGGCCCCTAGACCAGTGTCAGCTCAGACACACCTCATAAGTTAGCCCTTTGGGGGGCTCCACTAAGTGAACGGAGCAACATAAAAAAAAAGGAGGTGCCAGCTATACTTAAACGGGTGAAGCACAAGTCTGCAATAAGCCAGTCACCTTCACATATATATATATATTAGGAGCTGTGGATTCCTTTTCAGCGTCTTTTCCCATTTTGTACCCCTTCCCACCAATGTGTATGATGCACCCCTGTTCCCAATGACTGTCCTACATCATCTCTCAACCATCAGGCCTTGGCTGCCCTGAGCCTCCATTGCTGTGTCATTAGGAAACAAGTGCATCAGATCTGTTTTATAGAGAAGATAAAGTCACCTTGTATGATTACGACTCAATAAAACAGAAAGGTCAGATGCTTATTTCGGACTCTGAGCCCGGACACCCCGGGCCTGTAACAGACGTCAGCGGTGGAGGATTAAGTTCCGTCGTCTGTGATTCATGAAAACAATTTGGGATGCTGGAGATTTACAAAATATAAAAGAGATGGGTGAGGAGCTTCGTTTAAAGTGTGTGGGTTGCCACCTTTTCTTCAAGACAAACCCGAACACTTTAGTGGCCTGGGACAGTATTGGGTGCCCCAAGGAGAGTAGTAATGCGGTGCGCATAGCGGGTCACAGCCAAAAAATGGGTGTGGCCAAAATACTCTTGCTGACATCATCGTCCAGCCCCCCCATTGATGCCGAATCTGCCCCCAGACAGCCCCCCTTTCTCAGAAGGCAACAGATTTGTGTGCGACTATCTTGGTTACTTGGGGAGACACAGCCCAGTCTGAATAATGTGTCCGGGTTTCAGTCCGCCTGAAACCCGGACACATGATTCAAAACCCAGACTGTCTGAGTGAATCCCGGACAGGTGGCAACCCTAGTCTGTGTCCCCAATAGGGAGGGTTACCTTCTCTGTTTGTCCTGGTCACCATTGTTGTCACCAAAACAGGTGTAGGGGTAAAACATCTAATGGGGACACCTGACCAGGTAATAACTGTGCAAGAAGGGATTTCCCATCTGAGGTTTTCTGACTTCCTGATGTGTAACAGGAAGTGAGATTCCCAACTCCCAAGTGTTAGTGTTTTGTTGTTCTGAGACCACCAACTGTCATTGTTCCGAGATTCCCAACCCCCAAGTGTTAGTGTGTTGTTGTTCTGAGACCGCCAACTGTCATTGTTCTGAGATTCCCAACTCCCAAGTGTTAGTGTGTTGTTGTTGTTCTGAGACCGCCAACTGTCATTGTTCTGAGATTCCCAACTCCCAAGTGTTAGTATGTTGTTGTTCTGAGACCGCCAAGTGTCATTGTTCTGAGATTCCCAACTCCCAAGTGTTAATGTGTTGTTGTTCTGAGACTGCCAACTGTCATTGTTCTGAGATTCCCAAGTGTTAATGTGTTGTTGTTCTGAGACCCCCAAGTGTCATTGTTCTGAGATTCCCAACTCCCAAGTGTTAATGTGTTGTTGTTCTGAGACTGCCAAGTGTCATTGTTCTGAGATTCCCAACTCCCAAGTGTTAGCATGTTGTTGTTCTGAGACCGCCAAGTCACATTGTTCTGAGATTCCCAACTCTCAAGTGTTAGTGTGTTGTTGTTCTGAGACCGCCAAGTGTCATTGTTCTGAGATTCCCAACTCCCAAGTGTTAGTATGTTGTTGTTCTGAGACCTCCAAGTGTCATTGTTCTGAGATTCCCAACTCCCAAGTGTTAATGTGTTGTTGTTCTGAGACCGCCAAGTGTCATTGTTCTGAGATTCCCAACTTCCAAGTGTTAGTGTGTTGTTGTTCTGAGACCGCCAACTGTCATTGTTCTGAGATTCCCAACTCCCAAGTGTTAATGTGTTGTTGTTCTGAGACCCGCCAACTGTCATTGTTCTGAGATTCCCAACTCCCAAGTGTTAGTATGTTGTTGTTCTGAGACCACCAAGTGTCATTGTTCTGAGATTCCCAACTCCCAAGTGTTAGTGTGTTGTTGTTCTGAGACCGCCAACTGTCATTGTTCTCAGATTCCCAACTCCCAAGTGTTAGTATTTTGTTGTTCTGAAACCACCAAGTATCATTGTTCTGAGATTCCCAACTCCCAAGTGTTAATGTGTTGTTGTTCTGAGACCGCCAACTGTCATTGTTCTGAGATTCCCAACTCCCAAGTGTTAGTATGTTGTTGTTCTGAGACCACCAAGTGTCATTGTTCTGAGATTCCCAACTCCCAAGTGTTAGTGTTTTGTTGTTCTGAGACCACCAAGTGTCATTTTTCTGAGATTCCCAACTCCCAAGTGTTAGTGTTTTGTTGTTCTGAGACCACCAAGTGTCATTTTTCTGAGATTCCCAACTCTCAAGTGTTAATGTGTTGTTGCTCGGAGACCGCCAACTGTCATTGTTCTCAGATTCCCAACTCCCAAGTGTTAGTATTTTGTTGTTCTGAAACCACCAAGTGTCATTTTTCTGAGATTCCCAACACCCAAGTGTTAATGTGTTGTTGTTCTGAGACCGCCAACTGTCATTGTTCTGAGATTCCCAACTCCCAAGTGTTAGTATGTTGTTGTTCTGAGACCACCAAGTGTCATTGTTCTGAGATTCCCAACTCCCAAGTGTTAGTATGTTGTTGTTCTGAGACCACCAAGTGTCATTGTTCTGAGATTCCCAACTCCCAAGTGTTAATGTGTTGTTGTTCTGAGACCGCCAAGTGTCATTGTTCATACCCAGCTGTCATAGTGCCATTGTCATGTAAGTGTCAGCTTGTCATTGTTTTATTGTCCCAAGTGTCAGTGTGTCCTTTCTCTTAGACTCCCCAGTGTCAGTTTTTTTTATTGTTTTGGGACCCCCAAGTGTGGGCATATCATTGTCCTGGCACCCCAAGTGTCAGAGCGTCTTCTTCTTAGACTCCCATGTGGCAATGCGTGTCCATTTTTATATATGAACATTAGCAATATAATTGCTTACACCTGTAGGTGGTGATCTCATATGTAGCACATTGAAATCAATGTGATGCTTTTGAGATAACAGTCAACAAGCCGTTAAAGTGGTTGTAAATCTCAGGCATGAACAGTTAACAAAGCATATCCCTCTATAGTGTGTGGTTGTCTTAATCCACAGCACTAGGTGTAAATTATGTTTTCTGCCTCCTTCTTCTGTTATCACTTCTGACAATTTTCCCTGACACCAAGAGAAAAATGGTGACAGAGGAGGGACCTCCAGATGATTGGCAGCCACAGCTGTGTTCCTGTGTGCAGTGTGAAGGGGTGTGTGTCCCTTCCCTCCAATCAGCTCTCAGAGTTCTTCTCACTGATGTAACTTCAGCTCCCCGCCCCCTGCTTTTTGGAGCTGAGAGCTCCTGTGTACATTCTGCACTTTGAATGGCTGTAGAGGAAAGATGGCTGCAGATAAACCGGTGCAACGTCTGTAGGAGGATTTGTTTCATCTCTTTGTATCACCTGAGGGCAGTCACTTCACTGGAAGGGTTTACAACCGCTCTAAAGTTCTAAATAAAGGATATTTAACCACCAGTGGAAAAATTCTGAACAAGGTCAGCTCATTCTAGGCTTGTTTTGTAGAGGACATCGAGCAATAAAATCTCATCAATGTTTCACTTTACAGAACCTCCCCAACCGACAGAACCTCCCCAACCGACAGAACCGCTCCATAAAACCTGATCACATTCCCGACAAAATTCCAGCACTGAACCTTCACCGGTCTGGTGGAGACTTTACACCCCATCCCCCCTCCAGTCCCCCAAAACCTAATGACTTTATAATTGGTTGTCTCATTAACTCGGCTCTGGGCTAGAAATACCCACCTTCCAAAATAATAGACACCGGATTGTGTACCTACCGTGAAATGCACACCGGTCACTGTGACACCGGCAGAACTGTTGTACATGAAGAGAAGGACAGACGGAAGAGACGAGGCAAGACCGAGAGACGAGCCAGAGAGAGAGCAAAGCAACACACAACGTATGGAGCAATCTGTGGAGGTCTGGTGTTCCTTTTTGTTTTTTCACCTTCTATTGGTCTAAATTTTCTGTATATTTCTATGTTTAAACATTTCACATTGCATTGACTCACCAGAAACACGGATCCAATTTGTTGAAAGGATGGTGTGTTTTTTTGTCATTTGCAGAATTCATCTGAATTTTATTTTTATTAATTAATTTCTGAGCAAAATTAAAATAAAATATGCAATAGATACACATTTCCCCAATTTAAAGACCCTTCAACTCTGAAAAATGCCAGCTGTGGACTGAAAACACGGTGCCCTTGCTGGACTGAAATATCAAAAAAAGATTATTAATAATAATAATAATAATTATTATTTATTTATTTTATTTATTATATATTACTATTAGTATTTATTTTATTATATATTATTATATATTACTATTTTATTATATATTACTATTATATATTATTATTTTATTATATATTATTTTAATATATATTATTCTATATTAGTATATATTGTTATTTTTAATATTATACAGTATATTATTTTATTATATATTATTATATATTACTATTATAGATTATTATTATTATTTTATTATGTATTATTTTAATATATATTATATATATAATGATATATTGTTATTTTTTAGATTATACAGTATATTATTGTATTATATATTTTTATTATATATTATTATTATTATTATTATTATTTTATTATATATTATTTTAATATATATTATTATATATTAGTATATATTGTTATTTTTAATATTATAGAGAATATTATTATATTATATATTACTATTATATATTATTATTTTATTATATATTATTCTAATATATATTATTATATATTAGTATATATTATTTTTTATATTGTACAGTATATTATTTAATTATATATTATTATATATTACTATTATATGTTATTATTATTATATATTATTTTAATATATATTATTATATATTGTATTTTTTATATTATACAGTATGTTAATTTATTATATATTATTTATTATTATTATTATTTTATTATATATTATTTTAATATATATTATTATATATTTTTAATATTATACAGTATAATATTTTGTTATTATATATTACTATTATATATTACTATTATATATTATTATTTTTTATTATTATTATTATTATTATTTTTTATATATTATTTTAATATATATTATTACATATTTGTATATATTGTTATTTTTAATATTATACAGTATACTATTTTATTATATATTATTAATGTTGTTTTTTTTTTTACCCAATTAATGAGCTGAAATGGTATGGTGTATATTCATTTTTATAAATCCAACACTTTTCGTTATTTGGTTTTAAATATGACCCAGAGGAGGGAATATTGTATTAACAGTGCTGGGACAAGGTCATCCATAGCAAACATGCCAAATGTTTGAGCATTATGTGTCCACCGATCGCTGTAAAAATGACAATAGTGTCAAAAGTGTTCGATGTGTCTGCTATAATGTCGCAGTCATGATAAAAATCGCTGATCGCCGCCATTACTAGTAAAAAAAAAATCATAAAAATGCCATAAAACTATCCCCTATTTTGTAGACGCTATGGCCTGGATTCACAAAGCACTTGCGCCGACGTATCTCGAGATACACCGCGTAAGTGCAAATATGCGCCGTCGTATCTATGCTCCGGACTCAGAAACTAAGATACGCCTGAAAATAGGCTTCATCCGACCGACGTAACTTGCCTACGCCGGCGTAGAGTGGGCGCATATTTACGCTGGGCGTATTTTTCTTTATTTCTTCTTTTCTTTGTAAAGGGCCCCCCCCGCTTCTCGATTTCAGCCGGCAGCACACCCCCCCCCCCCTGGTGTGTAAGGGGCCCCATAATTCCTGATGGCGGCCCTGCCTGCCAGCAAGACTCAGTGGGACATTTTTGTGTAGCTCAGCAAGCTAAAGAAAAGTCCTCAAAGTGGTCGATTCTTCAGTTCCGTGGTATCCCATGCTCCCTCACCCCATCCAAGTTCCATGCTCCAATAAAACAAAAAGAAGATGCCCTAGACCAGTGATGGAGAACCTTGGCATCTTCAATGTTTTGGAACTACATTTCCCATGATGCTCAACTACACGACCCCTCCACACAGCACTGCCCCCATTCCCCCGCTTCCCACCCTTCACAGTTCCATATATTTTCCTCCCTTCACTCTCCTACCTTTCACAGAGCGGAGAGCAGGAGGCGGGACAATCCTAAACAGCAGCACTGGGCGGGGCACGGGAGCTGCCGGGTTGACTTTTCATATTAGCGAACTGGTGATTGGCTGCTAGGACTGCCTCCTAGCAGCCAATCGCCTCCCGATTAACGTGACAGGCAGCTGCCGCTCTCCAAGCAGTGCCGGTCCCGCCGTCCGCTCCTATCTACTCTGCTAATGATAGCGGAGGAGGCTGGGGGACAAAAGCGGCGATTAAATGGCTAAAACGTGGCGGTCCGGAAAGAGCAGCAGCTCGGGCCGGACGCCGACCGCGGGCCGCCATTTAGTGATGCCCGGCATAGCATGCCTGCTAAGAAACCGCCCCCTCTCATAATCCGCCCACCCCTTGTACCGGCTCCGATGAGCATTATGGAACATGTAGTTCCAAAACATCTGGGGTGCCAAGGTTCACCATCAATGCCCTAGTCCAGTGATGGTGAACCTTGGCACTCCAGATGTTTTGAAACTACATTTTCCATGATGCTCATGCACTCTGCAGTGTATTTGAGCATCATGGGAAATGTAGGTCCAAATCATCTGGGGTGCCAAGGTTCCCTATCACTGCCCTAGACTGTTTCTTTGGCTGTGTGTCCTAACTGGGGGAATAAGGCCAAGTTTACCAGCGGTTCTTTTGGGGGTTCATAAGGACACCCAACGTGATGCTGATTGCTTAGTGGGTAATAGACTGAGTAGGTCACCAGTCTATGTCAAGTTCATTAGTCTATATTACACGTTGACCTCTTGTTTTTCCCCCTTTAGATCTACAGTTGAACCTTGGATTACGAGTTCCAGGAGAATGCTCGTAATCCAAAGTACTCGCATATCAAAGCGAGTTTTCCCATTGAAGTCAATGGTAACGAAAATAATTTGTTCCGCATTGACTTCAATGGGATGCAATACCGAATGCGGCCAGAGGTGGGGGGGGGCACCAGAGAGCGCGGAAAATGGCGGAAAAGGCATCGAGGACACTTTGGCTCGTTTCCTGTGCCCCCGTACCTCAGGCCAAATGAGGTACTGCAGGCCAATGTTCGGCTTTTCTCGGCTCCTGCGCCCCCGTACCCCAGGCCAAATGAGGTACTGCAGGCCTATTTTCGGCTCTGCTTGGCTTCTGGTTCAAATTGGTGATTCTGCTCCTCTTATCTTGTTTATCTTGTCATGATTGTTTTTATGCCAGCAGAAAAGTTGGTCGTCTCTTCAAATGATGAGGACACAAGATCTGAAGATATCACATCAATACGAAGAGGAGCCTGAAGTACAAACGGACACGGGCAGAGACAGCTGTGAGGCGTTAGAACACGACACGCTGCTCCGTACATAAGGTCTCGCACCCCTGTAGCGTTTTGAGGATAATAAATAAATATTAGCTTGGAGAGCCAAAACTTCACACGGTGTTGTTTTTAACCCCCCTGCGTGCTCGGAGGACAGGATCCCAGCACGCGCAGTCTTCATACATTTACATTTGTCTCAAGAAAAGCCAAATTGCGTTTAACTCTCCAAGGTGGTCACGCTCCATTTTCCATACAAAGATTTATTAGCGAACAATTAGTTGCACCTTTTTTTTTAAATCTTTTTTTGTTCTTTTCAAAGCAAAACCGTATCAAAAGTTTATGACCCTAATCCATGCCATAAAATCCATGGCGTAAGAAGACTAAAAGGGCGGTTTACACTTTTTTTCCAGGTTAAATAACAGCAGTCAATACTTCAAGCTTAGTCTTAAAAATTACGAAACATTACTTAAACTATTGAATTGTAATTATATCCTTAACCACTTAAGCCCCGGACCATTATGCAGGTAAAGGACCTGGCCAGTTTTTGCGATTCGGCACTGCGTCGCTTTAACTGACAATTGCGCGGTTGTGCGACGTGGCTCCCAAAAAAAATTGGCGTCCTCTTTTTCCCACAAATAGACCATTCTTTTGGTGGTATTTGATCACCTCTACGGTTTTTATTTTTTGCGCTATAAACAAAAATAGATTTTTTACTTTTTGCTGTAATAAATATCCCCCAAAAAAGATATAAAAAAACATTTTTTTCCTCAGTTTAGGCCGATACGTATTCTTCTACCTATTTTTGGTAAGAAAAATCGCAATAAGCGTTTAACGATTGGTTTGCGCAAGATTTATAGCGTTTACAAAATAGGAGATAGTTTTATTGCATTTCTATTAAAGCGGAGTTCCACCTAAAAATGGAACTTCCGCTTAACCCACTCCTCGCCCCCTTACATGCCACATTTGGCATGTAATTTTTTTGGGGGGGCTTCAGGAGAAGGGGACTTCCTGTCCCACTTCCTCCTTCCGCCGAGGGGCTGGAAAGACGATTAGCTTAATCGCCTTCTTGCAGCCCCTCCCTGTAGGCGAGTGCCTGTCCAATCGGACGGCACCGCTCGCGCATGCGCAGTGGGTGCCCGGCCGTGAAGCCGAAAGCTGTCACTGCCGGGTGCCCACACTAGGAATGAAGACGCCGGCCGGGGAGGGGGGGAGAAGAGCGGAGCCCCGGACGGCGCATCGCTGGAGCCGTGGAGCAGGTAAGTGTCTGTTTATTAAAAGCCAGCAGCTACACTTTTTGTAGCTGCTGACTTTTAATAAACTTAAAAAAAGGCTGGAACTCCCCTTTAATATTTTTTTTTTTACTACTAATGGCGGCGATCAGCAATTTTTTTCGTGACCGCGACATTATGGCGGACAATTGCAGTTGCAGTTTGGGAGTTAACCACTAGGGGGCACCGAAGGTGTTAAGTGTGACATCATATGTGTTTCTAACTGTGTTTCTAAATGACGTGTGACGTCATTGATCGTGTTTCCCTATAACAGGGAACACACGATCAATGACAGCACCACAGTGAAGAACACAGCTCTCCTCGTTCTTCAGCTCCGGAGGACCAATCGCGCGACCCCGCGGCTGGGCTTAAAGGGCCACGTACAGGTACGTGGATGTGCCTAGCCGTGTCATTCTGCCGACGTATATATCGGCGTGAAGGGGTCCTTAAGTGGTTAAAAAAGGACATTATTTTATTAAGTATTAAAGTATTGGGACGCCGGCCTTTACACGCACATGAACTTTAATGGCATCCCAGTCTTAGTCCGTAGGGTTCAATATGGAGTTGGCCCCGCCCTTTGAATCTATAACAGCTTCAACTCTTCTGGGAAGGCCGTCCACAAGGTTTAGGAGTGTGTCTATGGGAATGTTTGACCATTCTTCCAGAAGGGCGTTCGTGAGGTCAGGCACCGATATTGAACGTGAAGGCCTGGCTCGCAGTCTCCGCTCAAATTCATCCCAATGGTGTTCCATCGGGGGGGGGGGGGGGGTTAGGCCAGTCAAATTCCGCCACCCCAAACTCACTCATGTAGAGAAAGGGATATCACCGCTCCAGGAAGTTCAAGCAAAGGCATAAGCCTCTCCTCCAGATTAGAAGGTGCTGGCAATGCATGTAACAGTGCAAAAGAGGAAGAAATTCTGGACAGCCGCACTCCAAAAAAGTTTTTGCCTTTTATTCAAAAATGGACATCAAAAATACATGCCACAGCAGAACAGAATGGACAGGAGAGCTGACGCGTTTCACACTAACAAACAGTGCTTAGTCATAGCTCACTCATCCATGTCTTTAAGAACCATGCTTTGTGCACTGGTCCAAATCATTTGGTGGAGGGGGGATTATGGTGTGGGTTTTTTTTTTTTTTTAGGGGTTGGGCTTGGCCCCTTAGTTCCAGTGAAGGAAATTCTTAAGGTGTCAGCATACCAAGACATTTTGGACAATTTCATGCTCCCAACTTTGTGGGAACAGTTTGGGGGAAGGCCCCTTCCTGTTCCAACATGACTGCGCACCAGTGTACAAAGCAAGGTCCAAAAAGTGCCTGACCTCCCAATTGCACTTCTGGAAAAACGGTCAAACATTCCCATAGGCACCCTCCTAAACCTTGTGGACGGCCAACTAAATATTGAACCCTACGGACTAAGACTGGGATGCCTCTAAAGTTCATGTGCGTGTAAAGGCGGGCGTCCCAATACTTTTGGTAATATAGTGTAGATCTGTAAAGCCATTGTTCTTTATGAGTTCTTCAAAGCATTATCCTGTGTTGACCTCTTGTGAAGAGGAGTGGTGTTGCCCCTGAAATGCTTTGGCTGTTTTTTTTTACCAACAATTAAATGTTATCCTCAACCTTTTCATCTTGTTATGGTCTGATGCTCCTTTTGGTTTATCTATGGTTTGAGCTACTGTTGGGTGCCCCTATGGAGGGAAGCCTTGGCCTGAAGGGAGATTCCTCACCAGAGCTATTCAGCTTGTTTGAAGTATTCCTTCACACACACACAAGTCTAAAAGTTTCCAGTGTCTTTTAACCACTTGCCGACCGCTGCACGCCGATATACGTTGGCAGAATAGCAGCGGTGGGCAAATTACCTTACCTGTACGTCCCCTTTAAGAAGCCATCTCTGTGACCGTGGTGTCCCACGATCATGTCACAGAGCGGCAGAATGGAGAGATACCTATGCAAACAAGGCATTTCCCTGTTCTGCCTAGTGACAGGACACAGATCTACTGCTCCCTGTGATCGGGAGCAGCGATCAGTGTCGTTTCGATTGTAGCCCAGCCGACACAAAGTTAGAATCACTCCCTAGGACACACTTAACCCCTTCCTCGCCCCCTAGTGGTTAACCCCTTCCCTGCCAGTGTCATTTACACAGTAATCAGTTCATTTTTATAGCACTGATCACTGTATAAATGACAATGGTCCCAATGGTTTCTTAACCGATGGTGTGTAGGTAAGACTGATGAAAGTCAACTTCATCGGATATCCGATGAAAAAATCCATCGGTTCATTTTCATCAGACGAACCGATCGTGTGTACAGGGCTTTATACTCGGGTATATACGGTAGGTAAAAAAAGAAATAGAACAGTAATATATTCACTATCATCATGTTATTCAAAATGCCTTTCCTTTCTCGGTCATATACTTAAAAAAAGTCAAACAACCTAGTCCCGTAATCGAATGTATTACTCAAAATTGTGGTTATTAGTATTTAGATATGTATGTTCTAATGATTGGAGCCCTTTTTGTTTTTCTTTTTTAATAAAAGATTTATAGAATAAAAAAATAGAACAAAAGAGTAAATACATTCTAGAAAAGTTGAGGCCTTTTAAGAAGCACGTGACCTAACACACATATATCTTTATAATGTTTATTATTGCTTCATCAGTCCAACCTACAGTATTGGGTGTGCACCCTCCAGTCAGTAACACTAGTAGGAAGATAAAGTCGGTTAAACAATATCTTGGAACAATCTACATTCCATGTTTCAATGGTTGTGAACTGAAGGTGTATTGTCTCTTTGTTATAAATTTGGCTGCTATTAAAATGAACTCAAGTTAAACATTAAACTTGTAATTATGTTCACGACTGAATCTGCGCTTACACTTTCATCGGGCACACACAAAGTACGCTCTTACTATTTATTATGTATGAAATTTATTTTTTGTTTTAGTAAGGCTTATGCTGAGAACAGAAATACAATTTTTTTTTTTATTCTACATGTAATTTTTGAACTTCCTGTGACAAAAATGAAAAGCCAAAGAAGAAGAATGGCTGAACAAACAGGAAAGTAGAGCCAAGTGCAATAGAATGTGGGCCAATTGGTAGCACACCCATAAATAATACTACAACACCACAAAAGAACCTTTGTAATGGACCTTACCAGTACCAGAGATGTAATGCTTAAACACCATAACTTTTATTGATATCAATATATAAAAAAATCACATTGGCCCCATAAAAGCTACACATGCCTCTTCACAAATATAAACATTTCCGATCCTCATGGGGAGGGCCTAGAGTGATACCTTTGGTTTACGAGTAACGCGGTAGAGCCAAGGGTAAAAGGGAAGCCATTTTGAACTGGTCATCGGCAGAAGACCATGTTATTCTAATATTAAGTCTATTCAGTATCGGAAAAGTCCTTTTGTGGTGAGGAGGTAGAATCAAGGGTAAAAGGGAAGCCATTTTGAACTGGTTATCGGTAGAAGACCATGCTATTATAACATTAAGTCTATTCTGTATCGGTAAAGTCCTTTTCAAAAGTCCTTTTGTGGTGAGGAGGTAGAACAAGTAGAAGACCATGTTATTATAAAATTAAGTCTATTCAGTATTGGAAAAGTCCTTTTGTGGTGAGGAGGTAGAACCAAGGGTAAAAAGGGAAGCCATTTTGAACTAGTCATTGGTAGAAGACCATGTTATTATAACATTAAGTCTATTCAGTATTGGTAAAGTCCTTTTCAAAAGTCCTTTTGTGGTGAGAAGGTAGAACCAAGGGTAAAAGGGAAGTAATTTTGAACTGGTCATCGGTAGAAGACCATGTTATTATAACATTAAGTCTATTCAGTATCGGAAAAGTCCTTTTGTGGTGAGGAGGTAGAACCAAGGGTAAAAGGGAAGCCATTTTGAACTGGTCATCGGTAGAAGACCATGTTATTATAACATTAAGTCTATTCAGTATTGGTAAAGTCCATTTCAAAAGTCCTTTTGTGGTGAGGAGGTAGAACCAAGGGTAAAAGGGAAGCCACATTGAACTGGTCATTGGTAGAAGACCATGTTATTATAACATTAAGTCTATTCAGTATTGGTAAAGTCCTTTTCAAAAGTCATTTTGTGGTGAGGAGGTAGAACCAAGGGTAAAAGGGAAGCCATTTTGAACTGGTAATCGGTAGAAGACCATGTTATAATAAAATTAAGTCTGAGAGAGTGGGTAACCGCTCAAAGAGAACCAGGTAATCTGATTCCTGTGGTCCGAGCCAAGGGTGCAGGCAGTGCAATCAAAATGCAGGTTAGGATGAAGGAAAAAAGCTGGGACAGCCGCACTCCAAAAAAAACTCCTCCTTTAATTAAAAATCACAAAATACATGCCACAGCAAAAAACAGCACAACAAAAGAAAAGCTGACGTTTTGCACTATGCCTTAGTGCTTCTTCATAGCTTGGAGAAGCACTAAGGCATAGTGCGAAACGTCAGCTTTTCTTTTGTTGTGCTGTTTTTTGCTGTGGCATGTATTTTGTGATTTTTAATTAAAGAAGGAGTTTTTTTTGGAGTGCGGCTGTCCCAGCTTTTTTCCTTCATCCTAACCCATAAAATTAAGTCTATTCATTATTGGAAAAGTCCTTTTGTGGTGAGGAGGTAGAACCAAGGGTAAAAGGGAAGCCATTTTGAACTGGTCATCGGTAGAAGATATTGCACAACACAAGAATTGCACAATACTGAGCAGTGACGAAACATAGCTCAGGGTCCAGAGAGTAGAAGTTTGGCCTCTTCCAGTCAGACTTCAAAATTGTCAAGTAAGCACATAATAGAAGAATTATTGGCACACTATAAACACTCAACTCTTGGATGGTTTCTGATTTTTATTCTCATTTTAACATAAGTTAAGTCAAGTTGTTTGCGTCATAAAAAATATGGTTCCAATAAAAAAGAATAAGAACAAGAAGGATGAAAAATGAATCAAAGAAACAAAACCAAAGTAATTAAAGAATGAATGCATTTATTCTTTATTACAAATCAAACGCCATTGGATTGAACACAATTTGTCGTATGTTCCATACATACATGACAACAATATTCAGACACATGGATAGGGAAAAAAAAAAAAACTTCACTTTATGTGAAAAAGCATGTGGCTTAAGATCCTATGCAATTGCCTGCCCCCCCCAAAAAAACAAAAGGGAGAGTAGAGGAAAAAAAATCCATTTGGGAAGAGTCTGAAATAGAAGAAAAACACAAAAGATAGAGATGGAGCAAAGGTGGGTTGTTTGCAACGAGCAACGCGGGTTATGGAACATGCAGATTTCAAAAACAGCTCCGAACAGATTAACGTGCAACTCACAGAGGTCAAGACAATTAAGCGATGCATACAGATGGCAAAGGGTCCTAGGCTCATTTTTTGAGAACGTTTGCGTATGCTTTTAATTTCCTACAACTTGTTAATATGGAACTGATTAATATGGATTGTCAATTTTTATTTTAGGTTGAACAAACCCCCAAATCTACAACATATCATCGGTTCTTCAAACACAGTCATTTGTCAACCAGACCAAAGACTTCAGTGTTTTACTTGATCACCATGGGATAAAAGAAAGTTAAAATTTCCTATATCTTTTTGGAACTGATTATTATGGATTATCAATTTCTACTTTAGGTTGAACAAACACCCAAATCTAACACAAATCATCGGTTCTTCAAACATGGCCATTGGCCAATTGTCAACCAGACCAAAGACTTTAGTTTTCCTGGGTTGCCATGGGATAAAGTACAATATTTTTCAACCACCGGCCAAAAGTCTTTTTTTTGGTGCTCCAAAGCTTAAATGTTGTGATACAGCCAGGGGTGTACCGTACCATGCCACTATGGGGCCACATGAGGGTTGCCAGCCTCAGTAAAACCAGGCACAGTATGTAAAAATCTGTGTTTTTTTTACATCTGTCCCTGAAATGTCCCTTCCCGACATCCTTTTGGTCTAAAAATCCCAAGATTATAGCTGCCCCGCCTATACTGTGTGTGTATACTGTATGTGTGTGTGTGTATATACAGTACTGTGTGGCCCCATAATCTATTGCCTGGGGGCCCAATAATCTCCTATTGCCTGGGGGCCCCATAATCTCCTATTGGCCAGGGGGCCCCATAATCTCCTTTTGGCCAGGGGGCCCCATGAGTTGTCAGTTCGCCCCTGGATGCAGCTTTGGGCCTTATGGTAAATTACTGATGCAAATCAATTATTTGAGTCTCTATGCCTTCTTCCCACTTTACTTTGATCATTTTAGCTATAAGAGCTGAAACAGCTTAAAAATTCTGTCCGTTAGAGGATTTTGTTACCAGGTCTTAAAAAAAGACCAACAATTCACTATAAGAGCAAAAATTTTCTGGAGCAATGACCAAACTCTAATGCCGCGTACACACGATCGGTTAAACCGATGAGAATGGTCTGATGGACCGTTTTCATCGGTCAAAACCGATCTTGTGTGGGCGCCATCGATTACTTAGGATTCCTAACCGATAGGACAAAACCGATCGTTAGTAGGCACGACCATCAGTTAAAAATCCATGCATGCTCAGAATCAAGTTGACGCATGCTTGGAAGCATTGAACTTCGTTTTTTTCAGCACGTCGTTGTGTTTTACGTCACCGCGTTCTGACACGATCGTTTTTTTAACCGATGGTGTGTAGGCGCGACGGACCATCAGTCAGCTTCATTGGTTAACCGATGAAAACGGTCCATCGGTCCGTTCTCATCGGATGGACTGATCGTGTGTACGCGGCATTACTGACTTCCTATACAGAAATAAAATAAAAAAATGTAATTTAAAATTTTATTAAAGTCAAATATCTGTTACGAAATCTCAAATGATCCTGTCGGTAGACAATAAAAACGGTCAAACTAATTAATCCAAATTTTTTAAGGTGATCCTCAATTTAACTGTTGCGTTGTTTAATGGTTCCAAAAATGGATACATTAAAAGCATTCTGATATCTTTTATGCTTCTAAAAATGGAGAAAACCCATAAACGATGGCCTTAAAAGAACAAAAAAAACTTCTTTGAGTTTCTTATTGTATATGGACAAAAACGTTAAATGGTGGCCACCATCCAAGTAGACCTTCTATCTGATATTCTACGACACTCCTTAAATCCTCTGGAATCAGTCTCTGCTCAGTTGACCAATAAAAAGTATCATTTCATCTCGAAAGACATCTCAATGCTTCTATAAAACTTCCCTAGAGACTTATAAATATCTCCCCCCCTTCTTTTTTTTTTTTACAAGTTTTTCGCACATCGTAAGCAACATCATTAGTAGCAACAAGGCACAGGCAGGCATGAATTATTGGTTACAGGACACACACTATTGGTATAATGTTATTGGCCTATTAAGTGAGAGGTGAGTAGTTTGGATTATATATATATACCAGACAAACACAAATTGCTCCATAACAGTTAAAACACACAGCACAGGATGCAAAACGTGTTAGCTTTAAATACGTTTTTTTTTTTTTTTAAAAAAAGAGGTTAAAAATATTTTTGCAGTATTAGTTACACATTTTGGAAGACGGTAAGCAAGAAAAAAAAATCACCTTACGGTAGCAAAAAACGTCAGCCAACTAGTGGGCGTAGAACTGGAATGTGAGAAGGAACTGAAAACGCGAAAGAAGACAGGAAGAGGAGGTTGAGAAAAGGAAGAAAACAGCTGGTAAAAAAAAAAAAGGCTGAGGTTTTGAAAGTTAGAGAAATTCAGAAAGGTCAGATCAATGCTCAAACAGATTTTTTTCATTTCAGAAATGAAATTGTTTCCAAAAGCAAGTTAAGGAAATAATAATAATAATAATAATAATAATAATAATAATAGTGGATTTAATTTCAGAAGAATTTCACTTGACTTAATTTCCACTAACCACTGAAATTGTCAAACCTCTGAAATGTCCATCAAGAATTACATTTCTGTAATATTGTGAATACAAATAAAATTATAATTTAAATACTTAAAAATGCAGAGGGCGCCCTCGAAAGGCACAATTTTTTTGGGCAATTTGGCAGTTAAGTCTAAAATTTTTATTTTTCCCAAAAAAATTATACCCATCTGCTGCAAATCTTGAAGCATTAAACCTCTGAAATGCCCAGAAAGATAAAATTTCTGTAGTATTGTGAACTAAAACATTATAATTTAAATATTTGAAAATGTGAAAACAAATTTGGGCAGTTTGGCAGTTAAATCTCAAATTTAAATTTTTCTTTAACAAAAAAAAAAAGAAATACCCATCTGCTGCAAATCTCGAAGCATTAAACCTCTGAAATGTCCAGCAAGATAACATTTCTGTAGTATTGTGAACTAAAACATTATAATTTAAATATTTGAAAATGTGTAAAACAAATTTGGGCAGTTTGGCAGTTAAATCTCAAATTTTTTTTGTTGTTAAAGAAAAATTTTAAGAAATACCCATCTGCTGCAAATCTCGAAGCATTAAACCTATGAAATGTCCAGCAAGATAACATTTCTGTAGTATTGTGAATTAAAACATTATAATTTAAATATTTGAAAATGTGAAAAAAAAATTTGGGCAGTTTGGCAGTTAAATCTCATTTTTTTTTGTTAAAGAAAAATTTAAAGAAATACCCATCTGCTGCAAATCTCGAAGCATTAAACATCTGAAATGTCCAGCAAGATAACATTTCTGTAGTATTGTGAATTAAAACATTATAATTAAAATATTTGAAAATGTGAAAAAAAATTGGGCAGTTTGGCAGTTAAATCTCAATTTTTTTTTTTTTTTTTTGTTAAAGAAAAATTTTAAAGAAATACCCATCTGCTGCAAATCTCAAAGCATTAGACACGGTTAAGCAATTACAATCAAAACACAAAATTCAGAACAGGGATGAGCAACGTGTGACCACAATACAGAACTGCATGTCCCAACATACCATTTCTTAAAAGTCACATTTTGCACCTCCTTGTTTCAAAACTTCTAAATTAAAAGGAAGCTCAAAAACATTTCTCTCTTTCTTTTGTTCTGTACAGTTTTAACACAATAAAACATTTTTTTCGTCCTTTAACTTTGTACAAGTCTTGAGAAAATTATTTTTATGCCTCCTTTTTCAAATTGTGCGAAATATGGACACAAGCATTTCAAATTAAGTCACCCATTAAAAAAAAAATATATAAAAAAATACAAATTCAAAGCAATTAAACAATCGCTAGTTAGGAAAAAATTACAAAAAAAGTACTAAATTATATCAAATTAGTGTTAAAAAAAGTAAAAAAGAAATGTGGCATTGCAGCCTCACTTATATGTGAGTGAGTAATTATGCAGTTATAGGCACAGCAGGTCAGAACAGAACCAGCAATTATGAAATGTAAAAATATATTCAGCTCATTTTTGGTCAATCTTTTCTTTTTTTTTTTTGTTTCTGGGATAATTCCCCAAGGTTAGGCACATGTTTTGGCCAGTTCACAATTTGTTTTAGTTTTCAAGATGCATCAGTTATTTTTTGGATTTAAAAAAAAGCTACAGCTCAGGGGACAACTCTAGCTATGTGTTCTTGGATATGTCAACAAATAACTAGTTAACATGACTTGCCTCAACATTTACTTCGAAAAATATAATTTTTTTTTCCTCAGGATTATATGTTTCCTTCATTATTCCTAATGATTATAGGGATTGTTAAAAATATTCTTAAGTCAGGAAAAATTACTTGAATTTTTTTTTAGAACCTCCCAAAATACTCTGGAGACAACCCTAGCTATGTGTTCTTGTATATGTCAACAAGCAACAAGTTAAGAGTTCACACGGCTTATGCAGAATTTGTGTCTCAACACCTATATATTTTTTTAGTTTTGTTGTTCGGAAATATATATATATGACAGAGACAGAGCGTATTTTGGTTCTAAAAAAATTCTGAGATTTTTTTATTTTTCTGAACAAGGAATATTTTTAACATAATCATTAGGAATAATCAATCAAAAATATTATTCTGAAAAAAAATAAATGATATTTATATAAATAAATGTTGAGCCACAAAACTCTGAATATGTTTATTTCCTGAACTAAGAATAATCCTAACAATCTTAATTAATCATTATAAATTTAGAAGGAAAAATATAACTCTGTAAAAATTACAAATATATATATATATTTGTAATTTTTACAGAGTTATATTTTTGTATATATTTTTTTTATATATTTTTTTTATTTTTATATATTTGTAATTTTTACAGAGTTATATATTTCCTTCTAAATTTATAATGATTAATTAAGATTGTTAGGATTATTCTTAGTTCAGGAAAAAAACATATTCAGACTTTTGTGGCTCAACATTTATTTATAGAAATATATATTTTTTTTTAATAATAGTTTTAATGGATTATTCCTAATGATTATTGGGATTGTTAAAAATTGTCTTAATTTGGGAAAAATTACTTGGAATTATTTTTTAGAACCTCCTAAAATCCTAAAATACTCTGGAGACAACACTTGCTATGTATTCTCTAAAATTCGCGAGAAGTTACTAGTTAAGAGTTCACAGGGCGTATCCAGAATTTGTGTCTCAACACCTAGGTATATATTTTTCTAATTTTGTTGTTCAGAAATATATATTACCTTCATTATTCATAATGATTATTGATTTTGTTAAAAATATTCTTAGTTCAGAAAAAATTACTTGGAAAAACCTCCCAAAATACTAATTGTCTCTGTCTATACATACATATATATATATATAAATATTTTTAAATTCAGAGTTACATTTTTCCTTCTATTTTCCCAATAATTAATTAAGAATGTTAAAAATATTCTTAGCTCAGGAAAAAAATACTTGGACGTGTTTAAGAACCTCCCAAAATACTCTGGAGACAATTCTAGGAATAGTCAGATTATATATATATATATATATATATATATATATATATATATATATATATATATATATATATATATATATATATATATATATTTTTTATAGACCTTCACAAAATACTCTGGAGAGATTCTATGTATTCTTTGATGGGTCAACAAGTAACTAGTTAAAAGTTCACATGATTTATCCAGAGTTTTGTGTCTCAATAATTATATACATTTCTTTGTTCTGTTGTCCAGAATTATATTTTTTTTCTTCATTATTCCTAATGATTAATTGATCTTGCTAAAAAAATGATTTATATAAATATAAAAAGAAATTCAAAATATTACTTGGAATTTTTTCTAGAACCTCCCAAAATACTTGCAGAACGTATTACTGAAAAATATTTATTTTTATGATTTCTCGTCCTCTGGTATTAGGAAATGTTTAGATCATATTTTAAAAATACAAGTTGGTCATGTGAAATGGAAATGTTATGACAACTAAAAAAACATGGCAGCTTTTGTGAAAATTGCACCTGTCATTGAAACATAAATTTTTATAGGGAGGCATTTAAAGTAAGCCTCGGGACCTGCCAAGGATATAATTATAAACCGGAGAATCACCAGTTACCTCTCTCTGCAAGGCATCAACACAACCTTTTTCTTTGTTGCAAAGACAGACAATGATTATATAATTATAACCTAGAAATGTTGTTGAGTCAAGCCCTTTTATCTACAAAATATACAGATACTGTATATAAGGGGTTGTCAACAGGGGCGGACGGACCATTGGGACTCTCGGGCACTGCCTGAGGGCCCCATGCCACTAGGGGGCCCCATCAGGGTTGCCAGGCTCAATAAAACCAGGGACAGTATGTAAAAATCTGGTTTTTTTTTTACATCTGTCCCTGATATGTCCAAAACCGACATGCTTTTGATGTGAAAATCCTGAGATTTTAGCTGCCCCGCCTCTGCACTGCCTCCTGGCGTGGTGGCCATCTGTAAGCCCGGGGGCCCCATAATCTTCTATTGCCCGGGGGGGCCCCATGAGTTGTCAGTCAACCCCTGGTTGTCAATGTACAAAGACATTGTAATTGGTTTTCTATTTTGTACTTGATATCCTTATCTTGATTGTTTAAAAACTCAATAAAAAAATTATTAAAAATAAAATAAAGGGTTGTCACAGGAAGAAAACAAGAAAAAAAAAAACTTTCAGTAAAAATATTAATTTAACTATTATAAAGAGGGGTCAATTCAGTATTCTTTTTAAAAGACTCACAATTTTAGATGCCATCTTGAAAATTACAACAAAGTGACCAGTGTTAGCTAAAAGCTACTAGAAAAGACATATCGTATGAAATATTAGGACAAAATTTTGTGCAAATTTTTGTTTTTTTTTCTTCCATAATCTCCTTTAGTGCAGAATATGCAACAATATTTTAAAGTGATAAAATAAAAAAGCGATTTAAAAAATATATATATTTTTTTAAAATTGACAGTTCTTCTCTTTAAAAAAAAAAAAAACACTAAAGAGTATTTTTGTCAAATCGAAGAATGCCAAAAATATTTTAAAGTGATTGAATTAAAAGAAAAAAGTGATTTAAAAAAAAAATATATATTTTTTTAAAATTGACAGTGTTTCTCTTTAAAAAAAAAAAACACTAAAGAGAATTTTTATCAAATCGAATAATGCCAAAAATGTATTTTTCAAATAGAGAATATGGAAGAAATTTAGAAATGAAATTAGGACAGTATGTTTTGAGTTGAAATTTGACTGCTGGTTGTATTGGTCACATCACAGTCGGCATTGCCCACAAAAACAAGTTGCAAAATATTTTTTAAAAAACTGTAAACGTGAAATCTCGGACTTTAAGGTACAAAAAAAAGTGCAAATCTAAACCTTCAAACACCGTCCAAAGAAAAAGCACCGTCTCAGAGCACACTTAAGGTGTCACTGAACGTCGGAGGGGAGCCCTTCTTCAGGATTGGTTCCTCCCTGTAAAATTACTCGTTGGGGTTGATGTCCTAAAAGTTGTAGAGAATGTTCATTCAGCAAAGTGGATGTTCAGCCAATCAGTAGACATGTGCAATTTGTATAGTTCTGAATTAGTTTAACGAATTTGGACAAATTAGTTAAACTTTGTTTATGAACAAGCATTACCATGGCGATAACATAGCTTTGTTGATAAACAAAGTAATTTGGTTTTTAAAACAAATTTCACCTAAGGTGGTGAAGACCAGTGGTCTCCAAACTGTGGCCCGTGGGCCAGATGCAGCCCTTTGCTTGCCATTATTTGGCCCTTGGGGCACTTTTCCTCCTGATAAAACAAGGAGCTATTCCTCCCAGTGACACCAACGATGGTGCGCCATTTCTTCTACTGACACCAACTGTGGGGATCTCTTCCTCTCACAGACACCAACCATGGGGATCTATTCCTCTCACTGACACCAATGAAGGGGATCCATTTCTCCCACTGACGCCAACCATGGAGATCTATTCCTCTCACTGTCACAAACCATGTGGATCTATTCATCTCTCTGACACCAACCATGGGGATCTATTTCTCTCACTGAAACCAATGATGGGATCCATTTCTTCCACTGACACCATGGGGATCTATTCCTCTCACTGACACCAATGATGAGGATCCATTTATCCCACTGACACCAATGATGGGGATCCATTTCTCCCACTGACGCCAACAATGGGGATCTATTCCTCTCACTGACACCAACCATGGGGATCTATTCCTCTCACTGACACCAACCATGGGGATCTATTCCGCTCACTGACACCAATGATGAGGATCCATTTCCTCTCACCGACACCAATGAGGGGGATCCAATCCTCCCATTGACACCAACCTTGGGGTTCTATTCCTCTCACTGGCACCAACCATGGGAATCTATTCCTCCAAATTGAAGAAATGTCACCAACACAACAAGAATTCCTCAAAAAGCGTCCAAAGCTTTATTTTCGTGGTCACATGGTAAACATAAGGCACGAAAATAAAGCTTTGTGCCTTATGTTTATCATGTGACCACAAAAATAAAGCTTTGGACCCTTTTTGAGGAACCCTTGGTGTGCTGGTGACATTTATTCACTTGGATTGTCTACGGTTCCCAGCCTGTGGTCATTACAGCACCCATTATTACCGAATAGCCATTTCAGGAGCGTTGGAGAATATTGCGTTTGGACTATTCCTCCCAATGACACCAACAATGGGGATCTATTCCTCTCACTGACAACAATGATGGATCTCTATTCTTCCTACTAACACCAATGATGGATCTCTATTCTTCCTACTGACACCAATAATGGTGATCTTTTCCTCCCATTGACACCAATGATGAGAATATATTACTCCCATTGACACCAGCGATAGGGCACTATTCTTCCCACTGATACCAATGACAGGGCGCTACTCCTTCCACTGAGACCAATAATGGGGGACTTTTCCACCCATTGACACCAACGATGGGTGTACTATTTCACCCACTTACACCAATGATGAGGCACTATCCCTCTCACTGACACCAACAATGAGGCTCCAATTCAGGTGCTATAAAAAAATGACTCCCACTGGCCACAGTCCGGCCCTGCTAAAGTACAATAAACTGGCCCTTTGATTAGGAAGTTTGGAGACTCCTGGTGAAGATTACGATCAACAACATTTTGGGAAACCGCATTTCACGGCAAGATCCACTTTGGCTCAATCCCTCCACTCATCCTTATAAGTCAACATTCACTTTGCAAAGGGAAAATTCTCTACTCCTTTGGAACCAACACCATTGAGTGGACCAACCTTTTAGGTATTTTTGTACCATACAGCGTTCTGCACTTGCTCCATAATATACTGTAGGGAAGGTGTGGCTTCTTGATACATGAGGGTCAAAACCTCGAGAAGCACGTACAGAAAAGGCACCCCCACGCTCATTAATTCGTACATATAAGCATATTGCTGCTCATTGTCCCTGATGTGGCGCTTGGCGCCTTGTACCACGCCGCGCGTCCAGTTAGATAGGCGGCTGGGGAAGGCAAGAACATCCCTCGTCACCGCAAGAGGCCAGCTTACTGTTTTCCTAAATAAGGAAGTCATGATACCTGGGGAGCTGTCCTCTGAACTGCTGTAAGGACTATCGGTCATTATCTCTGCAGCTCTGGCTTCTTCCTTCTTCCATGTTTTATCTTCATCCTAAGAAAAGAGGGTCAGAGTGACATCAGAATTAGGCAGAAAATATGTTGCCATTTCGCAACAAAAATATACACGCTGGGCCCCTGTCAGGGCTGGGCTCAGCCCTTCCTTCTCTGAACTGGCCGCTCAGCTGTCGGCTAATTGTCAGCTCCTATCTCTCCACAGTGACTCACCTGTTGATGATTCTGCTCGTCAGTCCTGCCTACTTAAGCCGTCCAGCTCAGTTGATCTCTGCCTTCACCTTGGTCAACATCACAAACACTATCCCCTGTGTTCCTGTTGAAGACTTGCTTGGCTGACGTTCCTTCTGGCTCCAGATCCTGCTTGCTGTTCTACTACATTTATCTCTGGCTCTCTGACATTTGGGTTGGCTGACTATCCGATCCGGTTCCTGTACTCTGGCTATGTTTTGACTACGCTTACTCTGTTTATATTTTTATTATTATTATTAAAGAAGTGTGATTTAACTGTACTTCTGTCTCAGTCTGATTCATGGTTTCTGACAGCCCCTCCCACAGCTCTACTCTCTCCCCATGTACAGGATGACTAGTCTTGACTCCGCTACCTTCTTTAGTTTCCTGCAGTCAGCATGTGGTGGGTGGAGCATGCTAGGCCCCTCCCACTGCTCTGCTTCCTCTTTTTGTGCAGGGTGAGCGGTCTTGTCTCCGCCCCTCCTGTAGTTCTCTACAGACAACCTGTAGTGGGTGGAGCTTGGTGGGCCCCTCCCACATCTCTGCTCTCTCTCCTTGTGCAGGATGACCGGTCTTGTCTCCGCCCCTCCTGTTGTTCTCTACAGGCAACCTGTAATGGGTGGAGCCTGCTAGGCCCCTCCCACAGCTCTGCTCTCTCCCCTCGTGCAGGATGACTAGTCTTGTCTCCGCCCCCTCCTGTAGTTTCCTGCAGTCAGCATGTGGTGGGCGGAGCATGCTGCGCCCTTCCCACAGTTCTGCTCTTTCTCCTTGTGCAGGGTGACCGGTCTTGTCTCCACCCCCTCCTGTAGTTCTCTACAGGCAACCTGTACTGGGTGGAGCCTGCTGGACCCCTCCCACAGCTCTGCTCTCTACACAGGTACTCTCTACACACACTGCTACTTTTACAAGATAATTTCTGGGTTTATAAATTCGTTTGGGGCACACAAACTGGATTTATATCCTTTGTGGCTGTTGATGAAATATATGTGATTTTTTTTGCCTCGGAGTTTAGCTTTAAAATGCTGCCACTGATCTGATGTGAAATAAAAAGTTTCACAAATAAGGAAACACTCCCTCAATAAATTCTATTCCTGGCCTAATGGACATTAATTCTGGAAAAAAATTGCAATCGACCAAAAATAGAAAAACATCTCTGGCGCATCTGGGTTTACACAAACAAGGCAGAATATTCCAGGGGTGGAATGCCAGAGGTTATAAACAGCAACATTTGTTTTGGAAAAGCTGGAACCATCATTTGATGAAGTCCCCGGAGATTGTGTTACCAGGGCGGCGTTCCGGCATTATCCCGGGTGCCAGACGCTCAGCACGCTCTGTGTAATGGCCATTCATTATTAATGCATGCTTTGTTTAGCAGATACAGTTCTAAGGCCATATACTGTACCTACCTTTTGATATTTTTTATTTTATTTATTTTTATGGTTGAACTGGATGGACTTGTGTCTTTTTTCAACCTGACTAACTATGTACCTACCTTTTTTTTTTTGTTATCTGCAGAATTGGCTTGAGGTTGTGCATCTCTGTTCCTTGCCAAGAGCCTTTCTACATCTAATCAAGCCACACAATTCTGATATACTGAGAGCTGAGCGAGAAAATAACGACCAATGAGGGGTCTCTGCTGTTGTGTTTGAGCTGCCTGCCTACCCACATGCAGGAAAAATCCACACACTTCATCATTTTCAAGCAATCTGAAAATTGCATTATCTGTTAGATAATGCAATGTCTCCGCTGTATATGCTTTATTAAAACAAATGCCCCTATATACCCTTAATTCACAGCACTGCTCGGCGCTCACGTGACTGCCCGCCGTTCCCTTTCCTGATCTGAAAACTACAGCAGGAGGGGCTGAGAATCCCGCACTGACGTCAGTCGGGAGGAGGGGAGGAGGAGAGGAGAGCAGCAGACGGTCACACTCATCTCTTCAGGGTGGCCTATCCTGCCTCCAGCTAGCAACTAAATGTTCTACTCACCTCATCAGTTCATCCCTCACAGCAGGCCCGGACTGGGGCAAAAAATAGGCCTAGGCTTTTTAGACTGAGCAGCCCGGGGGGTGGGGGGGGAGATGGGATGTTGGGTTGCAGCACCTTGTACCTCTGGACCCCTTCACATTACACAGCACCTTGCACCTCTGGACCCCTTTACATTACACAACACCCTGGACCCCTTTACATTACATAGTACCGCACCTCTGGACCCTTTTACATTACACAGCACCCTGCACCTCTGGACTCCTTTACATTACACAGCACCTTGCACCTCTGGACCCCTTTACATTACACAGCACCTTGCACCTCTGGACCCTTTTACATTACACATCACCCTGCACCTCTGGACCCCCTTACATTACACAGCATCCTGCACCTCTGGACCCCCTTACATTACATAGTACCACACCTCTGAATCCCTTTACATTACACAGCACCCTACACCTCTGGAGCCCTTTACATTACATAGCACCGCACCTCTGGACCCCTTTACATTACACAGCCCCTGACAATTTGTTACACAGACACCCCCCTAACAGTTCTGGACCCCTTGCATGATATACAGACCTCCCTACAGTACAGACCCCCTCCCTACAGTGCAGACCCCCCTCCCTACAGTACAGACCCCCCTACATTACAGACCCCCTCTACAATACAGACCCCCCTACATTACATACCCCCTCTACATTAAAGCCCCCCTCTACAATACAGCCAGCCCATACAGACCCCCCTACATTACAGAGACGTGACTTGCAGCCCGCGGGCCGCTGTGCATTTGCCCTGTATGCCCTATGGCAAGTCTGGGCCTGCCTCACAGTCTCTTCCCTTTGTTTCACCACCCCCTCCCTTTTAGATTGTAACTGTTGGTGTATTGTCTCCCTGCATTGTAAAGCGCTGCAGAAACTGTTGGCGCTATATAAAACCTGTATTATAATAATAATAATAAGCGGCGGGCGGTCACGTGAGTGGCAGGCGGCAGTCTGAAATATAGTATACAACAAGTATTTTTTTTATAAAGCATATTTAGTGGAGACATTGCATTATCTAACACTGGGGGTTACCTGAAAATGATAGGTATTTTAGCAGTAGGATGGCAGAGGTGGGCACTGTCATGAGTTGACAGGGCGGGGGGGGGGGGGGGTATGGAGGGGCGGACAACAGAGGAGAGCTGCGGATGACAGAGGCACGTACACTGACCACTGTGTCATACCGTGGTCAGTTTACAGGGGGGAGGGCAGAATCAGGCAGGATCAGCCAGGTATTTTTGATAATACGGGGGGCCAAAATACACAGCACAGGCACTTATTAATGCATTTTTTTTTTTTAAGGTAACAAACGCCTTAAATTACAGTGATTGATGGCGTGAAAGCCTGGAGGATATAACATTTTGTTGTTGAATATTAGTAGGTTTTTAGGTGGATACATCTACAAGTAAATGGGGCCACCAAGGACCAATGGGGGGGGGGGGGGGTTAGAGTAAAATAACTTTTTGACTTACCTGCAGTTTTGAATCTGTTCTTCGCTTTCGCTGTTTGTTGTTTGAGAAGGAGTGCATGAAATGAGGTTGGCAATAAAATTTACCTGGGGATAAAAGGAGAACAATGTTACTGCTGATAAGGAAAGTATTTCCAAGATCTGTTTTACTAAATGATTAAATGACAATATTAGGTGCTTATATGGACCTTGCTTTGTACACTGGTGCGCAGTCATGTTGGAACAGGAAGGGGCCGTCCCCAAACTGTTCCCACAAAGTTGGGAGTATGAAATTGTCCAAAATGTCTTGGTATGCCGACGCCTTAAGAGTTCCCTTCACTGGAACTAAGGGGCCAATCCCAACCCCTGAAAAACTGAAAAACAACCCAACGCCATAAACCCCCCCCCCTCCACCAAATGGTTTGGACCAGTGCACAAAGCATGGTCCATTTAGACATGGATGAGCAAGTTTGGGGTGGAGGAACTTGACTGGCCTGCACAGAGTCCTGACCTCAACCTGATAGAACATCTTTGTGATGAATTAGAGTGGAGACTGTGAGCCAGGCCTTCTCGTCAAAGATCAGTGCCTGACCTCACAAATGTGCTTCTGGAAGAATGGTCAAACATTCCCATGAACGCACTCCTAAACCTTGTGGACGGCCTTCCCAGAAGAGTTGAAGCTGTTATAGCTGCAAAGGGCGGAGCCAACTCAATATTGAACCCTACGGACTAAGACTGGGATGCCATTAAAGTTCATGGCCCGGATTCACAAAGCACTTACGCCGACGTATCTCGAGATACGCCGCGTAAGTGTAACTATGCGCCGTCGTATCTGTGCGCCGTGCCCACAAAACTAGATACGCCTGAAAATAGGCTTCCTACAACCGACGTAACTTGCCTACGCCGTCGTATCGTGGGCGCATAGTTACGCCGGGCGCATTTGACGCTCCTATAGATTTTCTATGCACATATGCAAATGAGGGAGATACGCCGATTCACAAACGTAGTTGCGCCCGGCGCATCATATACGTCCGGCGTCCAGCGTAAAGTTATTCCCCATATATGAGGCGCAACTCATGCAAAGGTATGGACCAGGGAACACAGCCGTCGTATTTTACGTCGTTTACGTAGTAGTACGTGAATAGGGCTGGGCGTAGGTTACGTTTACGTCGTAGGCAGTGATTCGACGTATCTTAGGGAGTAGTTTCGACGTGATTCTGCGCATGCGCACTGGGTCGCGTCCACGGGACGGCGCATGCGCCGTACGTTAATCGTATCTTTATGACGCTCAGTACATCATTTACAGGGGTCACGCCTCATTAGAATGGCTCACGCCCACTTTCACTTACGCTGAGGAAACCCAGCGTAGATTTGGGGGCGAGTGCTTTTTAAATACTGTGCTTGGCGCTCTGCGCTACGCCGGCGTAGCCTAAAAAAAGATACGCTACGCCAGCATAAATATGCGCCAATGTATGTGAATTCGGGCCCATGTGCGTGTAAAGGCAGGTGTCCCAATACTTTTGACAATTTAGTGTATTGGTTCCCTTTTTGCTGTTTTTATCCCTTTAAATGTCGGGAGTCTTTAGCGGCAGTAGAGAATAGGAAGTGTGAGATTTTGTTGTAGATAACATCTGAACGGTTTCCCGGCTCCCTCTGTTTTTATTTCTGGACTAGATAAGAAAAAAGGATTATTTTCCTACGATAAAATCTAATCTTTCAGGCCTTCAGGAATGTAATGTATAATAGAGGCCAAAAACTCCGGCCAATCACAGGCAGCGCCTATTGCGCCCTCCGGGCATGTGCGTCCGATGTGTGTGTTTGGTTAGCACATCTTGTTGTTACTACTGAAAGGGAACGGCGGGTGAAGATCAGAGATCTGGAAGCGAAGGGGAAAATCTCTGAAGTCGGCTGATGGTTAACATTTAAAGACGAGCTCTGAGTTATTCTGTGTTCTTTTCACTGCAAAAGTGCTGCAACTGTTATACCGTTTCTTAGCCAGATTCAGAAAGAGTTAAGCCGGCGTATCAGTAGATACGCCGTCGCAACTCTGAATTTAAGCCGTCGTATCTTTAAGTGTATTCTCAAATTGAGTTACACTTAAATCTAGCTAAGATACGACGGCCTGCGCCGTCGTATCTTAGCTTTCTATTTAGGCCGGCCGCTAGGGGCGTGAACGCTGATTTACGCCTAGAATGCGTAAATCAGCAAGATACGCCTATTCACGAACGTACGCTTGCCCGTCGCAGTAAAGATACGCCGTTTACGTAAGGCGTTTTCAGGCGTAAAGTTAGTCCAACAAAAAGCTGGCCTAGCCAATGTTAAGTGTGGACGTCGGTCCCACGTCGAATTTTGAAATTTTTAAGTCGTTTGCGTAAGTCGTCCGTGAATGGGGCTGGGCGTAATTTACGTTCACGTCGAAAACAATAAGTCTTTGTGGTGTAATTTGGAGCATGCGCACTGGGATATGTCCACGGATGGCGCATGCGCCGTTCATAAAAAACGTCAATCACGTCGGGTCACGATTCATTTGCATAAAACACGCCCACCTCTTCACAATTTGAATTAGGCGCGCTTAGGCCGGCACATTTACGCTACGCCGCCGTAACTTAGGTTTGTGAATACAGCACTTGCCTCTCTAACTTACGGCGGCGTAGCGTAAATACGATACGCTATGCCGGCTCAAACATACGCCACCCTACGTGAATCTAGCTATCTGTGTTGTTAGCACCTTGCTCTCATGTAGAATGGATTAAATATGAGGGAGTTCTATCCAGGAAAAGAGTGGGGTCTCTTTATCAAAAAAATAAATAACAAATTTGCTGTGAGAATAATGCATACAATGGGCCGGATTCACAAACGACTTACGCCGACGTATCTTTATATACGCCGCGTAAGTCCACGGATGCGCCGTCATATCTATGCGCCATATTCTCAATGCAAGATACGCCTGAATTTCGGCTTGATCCGACCGACGTAAGTCTCCTACGCCGTCGTATCTTTGGGTGCATTTTTACGCTGGACGCTAGGGGCGCTTCCGTTGATTTACGCGTCGAATATGTAAATGACCTAGATACGCCGATTCACGAACGTACTTGCACCCGTCGCAGTAAGCTACGCCGTTTACGTAAGGCGTACGTCCGGCGTATAGTTATCCCTCATAAAGCAGGGGTAAGTCATGTTAGGGTACGGATGTCGGAACAGCCGTTGGATTTTACGTCGTTTGCGTAAGTCGTACGTGAATGGGGCTGGGCGTAGGTTACGTTCACGTCAAAAGCATTGAGCCGACGTATAATAGGGAGTATATGCGACGTGATTCTGAGCATGCGCCGTTCGGTCAGGAATTCATTTACATGGGGTCACGGCCTGTTGGAAAAACTGCGAGGAAGCATACACACGGCCAGGATTCCTGGCCAAAAGCTCTCCCCGCAGTTTTCCTTGCAGAAAAACTTGGTCGTGTATATGGGCCTTTAGACTCCCTGGTCAATCGGGTCTCAGGACCCACTCTCTGACTGACCGGGAGGAAGACATTAGCAGGAAAGACATTAGGGAATATTAATTCGCTAAAGTCACACAACTGAGTGGGCTTAGGGCACAGTGTTCTGCGCCCCGAGCCCACCCTTTTTTTAAGCCAATTAGACCTTCAGGTTCAAATCATGTGCTTAAAAAAAAAAAATCCCATTGGAATCCATGTGTCCGGTGCCCTGCATGTAGATTAGGGTCCGGGTGCATGGATTAGGGGGGGGGGGGGGCTTGCGCCCCTAATGGAGCAGCCGCCACTGCTTATCAGTCCTGCCCAGGTTACCTCTGTAAACTCCAAAAAACACCTCCCTTCTGTGGAAAGGGGGAGGTATTTTGTAGTCTTGTCTTAGAGTGACCACGCTCACTCAGTGCACTGTATCTATGGAGGAGCAGCGTTGTCATCGGAGGACAGGAAATGTGTGGATATGGCAGGATCACCAGGAGAAAAGAAAGAAACTAAAATCCTGAAAAAAATTCAAAGCAATTCAGCCATCACATCTAAGGAAAGGGGTCGCCAAACTAGGGCCCATGGGCCACATCCGGCCCGCTACAAGATTATATCTGGCCTGCTAGGGTCATCGGTGTATTCTCAATGTGCAGATTAAGGTCAGGGGAGGCTGCCTGTGGTCTCTGCTTCTGATGTAAGAGAAGACTATAATGTCAGGGGGACTCTGATGGGGACCCTCCTGTAAGGAGGGACTCTGATGGGGACCCTGATGTTCAGGGCACTCTGATAGGTACTCTGATGTAAGGAGGACTCTGATAGGGACCCTGATGTAAGGGGGACTCTGATAGGGACCCTGATGTAAGGGGAATTTTAATGGGGACCCTAATGTAAAGGGGAGCTCTGATGGGGACCCTGATGTAAGGGGGCCTCTGAAAGGGGCCCTGATGTATGGGCGACTCTGATAGGGACCCTGATGTACAGGGGACTCTGATGTATGGGGAATATTAATGGGGACCCTAATGTAAAGGGGGACCCTTATGCACGGGGGACTCTGATAGGGACCCTGATGTAAGGGGGCCTCTGATAGGGACCCTGATGTAAGTGGGCCTCTGATAGGGACCCTGATGTAAGTGGGCCTCTGATAGGGACCCTGATGTAAGGGGGCCTCTGATAGGGACCCTGATTGTACAGGGGAACATAAATGGGGATCCTAACATAAAGGGGGCCCCTATGCACGGGGGACTATGATAGGGACCCTGATGTATGGGGGACTCTGATGTATAGGGAACTTTAATGGGGCCCCTAATGTAAATGGGGACACTTATGCACGGGGGACTATGATAGGGACCCTGATGTAAGGGGGGCTCTGATGGGGACCCTGATGTAAGGGGGCCTCTGATAGGGGCCCTGATGTATGGGCGACTCTGATAGGGACCCTGATGTACAAGGGAACATTAATGGGGACCCTAACGTAAGGGGGATCCTTATGCACGGGGGACTATGATAGGGACCCTGATGTATGGGGGACTCTGATGTATGGGGAATATTAATGGGGACCCTAATGTAAGGGACTCTGATGTAAGGGGGAATCTGATAGGGACCCTTATGTAAGGGGGGCTCTGATGGGGCCTTGATGTAAGGGGAACTCTAATAGAGACCCTTTTGTATGGGGGCCTCTGAAAGGAACTCTGATGTAAGGGGAACTCCAATGAGGGCCCTGATGTATGGGGTACTCTAATGGGGACCTTAATGTAAAGGGGGACGCTGATGGGGACCCTTATGTATGGGGGACTCTGATAGGAACCCTGTTGTAAAAGGGGACTCTGATGGGGACCCTGATGTAAGGGGGCTTCTGATAGGAACTCTGATGTAAAGGGGGACTCTTATAGGGACCCTGATGTAAGGGGTAACTGATATAAAGGGGAACTCTGACAAAGTAATTGGCACCTCAATATCCCAGACAAGTCTAAAGCACACTGGTAGGTGAATTGTCTTGTACTGTGGGCTACCTACCCTCTTCCATATTGAACACATAATTCCCCAGTCGGAGGACAGTGGAGCAGAAGGAACACTTGAAGCATTCTCGGTGGAAGAAATGTCCCTCGGCGCTCAGCCGCTCCACCACGTAAACTCTCTTCTTGCAGAAATAACACGTGTCGCTCCCACCGATATTCGGAGGAAACTCCTTCCTCAGGGATCCCTAGAAAAAAAAAACATTTGTATCTCTGTTAAACACAACTCTTTCCTCTGATTGGAGTATCTGGTGTTTATAAACAGCTTTTCCTTATTTATTGGAATCAGGAAAAAAAATAAAACATTTTTTTTTTTTGGTGTGTTACGTAAATACAAAATATTATACTTTTTTTTTTTTTTTTTTAGCTAGCAGATGTCGCTCTCTGCTTTTTTCCCGCTTATCTTTTTGCAGCCTGTTGTTTACAGTCCTCAATAGCTGAAGATGAAATGTACATACAGTTGAAGGGTACATTGCCAATGGCTGCTCTGTTATTGGATTGCTTTCTCTTAAAAGTGTATTTTGACTTTGGCAGCCAAATAGTGATAACCCATTAATTTGTTATATATTCTCTTCACTATTTTTATTTTTTTATTGGACAGAGCCATTGAGTTAAGAGGTTCACCACACACAACCATTGTACAATGCTACCAAGTACATGTGTGGTAAAAAAAATATATATATATATATATATATATATATATATATATATATAGTTACCCTGATGTACAGTATGGCCCGGATTCACAAAGCACTTGCGCCGACGTATCTCGAGATACGCCGCGTAAGTGCAAATATGCGCCGTCGTATCTGTGCGCCGTGCCCAAAAAACTAGATACGCCTGAAAATAGGCTTCATCCGACCGACGTAACTTTCCTACGCCGGGGTAGAGTGGGCGCATATTTAAGCTGGACGTATTTGGCGCTCCCATTGATTATCTATTCACATATGCAAATGAGGGAGATACGCCGATTCGCGAACGTACTTGCGCCCGGCGCAAAATATACGCGGTTTGGGTAAGTCGTACGTCCGGCGTAAAGTTATTCCCCATATATGAGGCGCAACCCATGCAAAGGAATGGACCAGGGAAAACAAGCCGTCGTATTTTACGCCGTTTACGTAGTACGTGAATAGGGCTGGGCGTAGGTTACGTTCACGTCGTAGGCAGTGATCCGTCGTATCTTAGGGAGTAGTTCCAACGTGATTCTGAGTATGCGCACTGGGATGCGCCCGCGGGGCGGCGCATGCGCCGTTCGTTTTAAGTACTTGTATGGCACTCGGGCCATCATTTGCATGGGGTCACGCCTAATTAGCATGGCTCACGCCCACTTCCACTTACGCCGGCTTACGCCGAGGGAACCCAGCGCAGTTTGGGAGGCAAGTGCTTTGTGAATTCGGTGCTTGCCTCTCTGCGCTACGTCGGCGTAGCGTATATTAGGTGCGCTACGCCGGCATAAATATGCGCCAATGTATGTAAATCCGGGCCTATATGTACAATTTAAAAATGATACAGAAAACTTTGAAAACACTTTATGAGGTCTATTTATGAAACATTAATTGGACAAATATCACTCATTATTCGTGTGGGCTACACAATTTTCTTTCTGTAATTTCTGTAATAGATTAATTCTTATGATCGTTAGCTCCATCTAGTGGCCAAAAGGTGGCATATTTTTGTTATCGAGGCAGGGGTGTTGCTAGGTCTGCAAAAGATCTGGGGCTAGCCTAGAGCCCATAGCATGGGGGGGGCATGGTTGGTAAGCAATTTTTCACGGGCAATGGCTGGTATTGGTGCTTCAATCATCACGGCCGCACCTCTGACATTGGAGAGGCCCGGCTGTGAGGGCGGAAGAGGGTGATGCAGGGCGGGCAGAGAGAGATGATGCTATCTTTGCTTGTCCGCCTGTTTTCTTCTCTCATCCGTCTGCCCGGCTCTCTCATGCAGAGCCCGCCCGCTCGCCCGCCGCACGGCTGCAGAGAGGCCACGGCCTGCTGCAGTAAGACACTCTGGGATATGGGCCCCAGATTCAAGGCTATGGCCCCAACAGCCACCCCTTAGCGACGCCACTGTATTGAGGTATTTCAATGCTGTAAAGCATTATGGCCACTAGATGGAGCTGACAATCCTAGGAATTCATTTATTACTACAGACAAAATTTGTGCAATCTGCGTGTGACATTTGTCCAATGAATGTTTTATAAAAAGACCCTTAAGAGTATGTCTGAGCAAAATAAAAAATCAGTACATCTCTGCAATACATGCACATTTCCCCATGTTTTATACCTTGCACAAGTACCGAAAAAAAAAAGCCTAACTTCCTGTTTGAGACAAAATCCCAACCAGCCCTACCTGCATCTATTCCTCGCCACTCTTTGTACCACTCTTTGTCTCCTAGACCAGGCAGTGTGTATTCATCTAAAGAGGTACAAAGATGTGATGTATGGACGCCCCCAGAACTACATCTCCCAAGAGACCACTTACAGCATATAGGGAAAGGGCTCTCGGGAGATGTAGTTCTGGGGGCGTCCCTACATCACAGGGCTATGTGAGGTTTGGGGGAAATACATTTTGTGTTCTTCTTGCATTACTGCTCTATAGGACACCTGTTATATATCTGATACTGACTCAGACCACCCACCTTGTGCAGTGACCTCATTGTAGATACATTAGATAAAGAAGGAAGGAAGAGTAGAGTACCTTCTGGGAAAGAGAGACAGGAGAAGAAGAAGGAGATTCAGCAAAGGGCTCAGTCATCCCTACGTCCGGCGAGCTCTGAATTTAACACAAAATTACATTAATCACCTTATAAGTAAGGAAGAGTTAAAGGCCTAGTCTACCTTTTCCGATTATGTAGTAAATACAACATTGATCCTTGTGATTAATGTGCATTTCATAATTTTTGCATTGATGGGGTGGCGGGGTGGGGTGGTGTTTGTTGGGATTATGGTAGTTGTGGTGTGGTGGTAGTTGGGTGGTGCTGGTGGTCGTGGTGGGACGGCCTGTCATCAGTTGAGGGTGCAAATAACAAGATCCTTTAACACCTCCCCCCCAGCCTCAGATCCATGCAGAGGTCTGGGCAAGCTGTTCTGGGACTGGAGGAAGTACAGCAGGACTGCAGGTAGAAAAGGAAGGAGGGATCACCGCCTCCATTCTTCACAGTCCTTCTGCTGTGGTGGCAGATGGGATATGTAGCATATCAATGTAAGATATCCCAGACCTGAATGGTGGAGACAGGCAAGGCTGGGCTACATTCAAAACGGTCACCATTGGAAGGTTTACCCTTGTAACAATTCTAGAGTTTGGAATTTCCCCTCACCTACTTGGGCTGATTTACTAAAGGAGTTGAGGATCTACTGAGTAGACAGCCCCTGCAGAACTGTAGCAAGAAGCATACCATTTTGGTGGTAGGGCAATTGGGTTGCTTTGTCAATAGTACATCTGTCCCCATTGGAAGGTTTACCCTTGCGACAACTCTAATGCTTAGGATTTCCCCTTACCTACTCAGGCTAATTTACAAAAGGAGTTGAGAATCTTCTACCACAGAGTAGAATAAGTAGACCAACTCCTGAGGAACTATAAGTAAGGGACATACCATTTTGGTGGTGGGTTGTCACTGGAAAATCTGTCCCCATTGGAAGGTTTAACCTTGCGACAACTCTAATGCTTAGGATTTCCCCTCACATACCCGGGCTAATTTAAAAAATGAGTTGAGAACCTTCTACCACAGAGAAGAATGAGTAGATCAGCTCCTGAGGAACTATAAGTAAGGGTCATACCATTTTGGCCGTGAGTTGTCACTGGAACATCTGTCCCTATTGGAAGATGTACCCTAGTGACAACTACAGATTTTAGGATTTCTCCTCACCTACTTGGGCTGATTTACTAAAGACATTGAGGACCTTCTACCACGGAGTAGAATGAGTAGACCAACTCCTGAGGAACTATAAGTAAGGGTCATACCATTTTGGCGGTGGGTCCCCATTGGACGGTTTACCCTAGTGACAACTCTAGATTTTAGGATTTCCCCTCACCTACTTGGGCTGAATTACTGAAGACGTTGAGGACCTTCTACCACAGAGTAGAATGAGTAGACCAAATCCTGAGGAACTATAAGTAAGGGTCATACCATTTTGGCGGTGGGTCCCCATTGGACGGTTTACCCTAGTGACAATTCTAGATTTTAGGATTTCTCCTCACCTACTTGGGCTGAATTACTAAAGACGTTGAGGACCTTCTACCACAGAGTAGAAAGAGTAGACCAACTCCAGAGGAACTATAAGGGTCATACCATTTTGGCGGTGGGTCCCCATTGGACGGTTTACCCTAGTGACAACTCTAGATTTTAGGATTTCTCCTCACCTACTTGGGCTGATTTACAAAAGACGTTGAGGACCCTCTACCACAGAGTAGAAAGAGTAGACCAACTCCTGAGGAACTATAAGTAAGGGTCATACCATTTTGGTGGTGGGTCCCCATTGGACGGTTTACCCTAGTGACAACTCTAGATTTTAGGATTTCTCCTCACCTACTTGGACTGTTTTACTGAAGATGTTAAGGACCTTCTACCACAGAGTAGAAAGAGTAGACCAGCCCCTAAAGAGCTATAGTAAGGGTCATACCATTTTGTTGGTAGTGGTGGTAGTGTCTCCCTAGGGAATTAAAGACGGCTACTAACGGTATTATTGGGCAAAAATGGATCAAATATTGTAAAATACAATATTTGATCCATTATTGCCCAATAATACCGTTAGTAGCCATCTTTAATTCCCTAGGGAGACCGTATCTTGGTCTCCTATGGGGAATATCCATGGTATACGCAGCTATATTGGCCATGGTATTAACCCTATGGGGAGAGGCAGAGGATCATCTGTTATCCACCATATGAATAACAGAAGGTGCATATAAGTGTTGTTATTTATAAATAGTGGTGGTGGTGGTGTGTGTGTGTGAGGGGGGGGGGTCTTTTATGTGACAGTAAGTGCCCCTTTCCAATATTTTGAAAAATGATTCTGAATGAAGAGTAGAATTTTTGTGTTGTATGTAGGTATCGGTAATGGTCGTCGTCGTTTTTTTGAAGTTAGTAATTGTCATGCGTTACGGTTGATTTCTGCAGCTTACCAACTCCGAGGATCTCGTTTTACTTTTGTGATCACTCATATAAAGGCAGACAAGGACTTCTGCCACAGCTCCTACCCGGCTGGACACGTTCCCTACCGTCGCCTATAGGGCAGAAAGAACAGGGAGGAAGAGAAGGAGGGAGAACAGACTTAAAAGAGTATTTCAGCAAGAAAAGAAACGGAGATGTCTCAGCTTAGCTATAGAATATTAATACAAAAGTCATAGATGGTTAATGAAAGCTAAGCTATCTTTTAAACAGCAAGAAAATGAGAGGGCTGTGGAAATTGCCTTAGCTAGTTTTTAAGCAACCACTTGAAGCTGTTTCAAGATACACCTTAGCTGGAAGGAAAGATCATTTTCTAGCTGCAAATGTTACATTGTATACTCAGACCAAACCGTTGAGTAAATATTACAATTTTAGGCTGGGTGTTAAGAAAGCTGACTGAAATGAAAGAAAGAGTGCTAGATGGTCGTCCTAAGAGTTCATGATCTTTTATTAAATTATAAATTTGAGACAAGAGGAAGATAAAAGAAAGCCAGCCCATTTCAGGGGCCAAAAAATCTTTTTTTGTGGTTGTTGGGATGGTGGTAGTGGTGGTGTTTGGATCGTAGTAGTGGTTGTGGTGGGGTGGTGTTTGTTGGGATGGTAGTAGTGGTGGTGGTGGGGTGGTATTTGTTGGGATGGTGGTAGTGGTGGGGTTGGGATGGTGGTAGTGGTGGTGGTGGGGTGGTGTTTGTTGGGATGGTGGTAGTTTTGGTGGTGGGGTGGTATTTGTTGGGATGGTAGTAGTGGTGGTGATTGGGTGGTATTTGTTGCGATGGTGGTAGTGGTGGTGTTGGGATGGTGGTAGTGGTGGTGTTTGTTGGGATGGTGGTAGTGGTGGTGTTTGTTGGGATGGTGGTAGTGGTGGTGGTGGGGTGGTATTTGTTGGGATGGTGGTGGTGGTGGTGGTGGGGTGGTGTTTGTTGGGATGGTAGTAGTGGTGGTGGTGGTGGGCTGGTGTTTGTTGGGATACTGGTAGTGGTGGTGTGGTGGTGGTAGTTGCGTGGTGACAGTGGGGTGGTGGTGGTGGTAGGACAGCCGGTCATTCAGTGGGATTGAAGTGACTGGACCAGATGTGTCATGATTGTGGTAGTGGTGGTGGGGTGGTGTTTGTTGGGATGGTGGCAGTGGTGGTGGTGGGGTGGTGGTAGTAGTTGGGTGGTGGTAGTGGGGTGGTGCTGGTGGTGGTAGTGGTGATAGTTAGGTGGTCGTGGCGGGACGGCCTGTCATTCAGTGGGAGTGAAGTGACTGAACCAGATGTGTCATGATGGTGGTAGTGGTGGTGGTGTTTGTTGGAATGGCGGTAGTGGTGTCAGGGTGGTGGTAAATGGGATGGTGGTAGTGGTAAGGTGGTGGTGGTGGGACAGCTTGTCATTCAGTGGGAGTGAAGTGACTGGGCCAGATGTGTCAGTGGGTGAATGGGGCTTGGTGGTCACTGGTTGTTAGGGATAGGCAAAAGCCTGGACATTTAAGGTTCAGTCTGAACTTGGAGTGAACCAAAAGCTCATTCCTACTTTTAACACACGTCCACTGTGACTTTTAAACAGTGCAGGGCATTTTTAGATAGGGTTTTCTCATATGCGCACCCTACCCCAAAGAAGGGGGATTGTCTGGCACTTTGAAACGCGTTGGTGAACTTGTATCTTCTGTTTGCCTCAACTTTGTCAGCAATAATTGACTATGGACTTGTCGATCTCTCAGTGGAGGCCATCGCCTTTTTGAGGGCTTTGTAGTAGAGTTGACAAGGTTGTCATCAAGCCCAAGCTGTTGTCCTAGCATTGCTCCTTGGACCCCCCCCCCCCACATTTTCTTGGTGTAAAATGAGAATGGCTGATTGAAGTAGTACTGCAAGCACCCCATAGGGGATTTATATTTATAATGCTCCTTGCGATCACACACTCCATGCATCACACAAGCACAGGAAGAAATCGTGGATCAGTGTGCACAGGTGAAGGTGAAAAACAAAAATTTGAAAATGTACACAAAACAAATAACCGTTAATACTATAATACTCAGTCCAAATATTTTTCATTTTTTTTTAAAGAGGATTGCTTTCATATATAAATACTGGGGTAGATTCAGGTAGGGGCGCGCACTGATACGGCTGCGCAGCGTATCGTCTTTATGCCGCCGTAAATTACAGGAGCAAGCGCTGTATTCACGAAGCACTTGCTCCGTAAGCTGCGGCGGCGTAGCATAAAAGGGGCCGGCGTAAGCGTGCGTAATTCAAATGATCCGGTAGGGGGCGTGGTTCATTTAAATTAGGCGCGTTCCTGCGCCGAACGTACTGCGCATGCGCCGTCCCTAAAATTCCCGACGTGCATTGCGGTAAATGACGTCGCAAGGACGTCATTGGTTTCGACGTGAACGTAAATTACGTCCATCCGTATTCGCGACCGACTTACGCAAACGACTTAAAAATTCAAAACTCGGTGCGGGAACGACATCCATACTTAACATTGGCTGCGCCTCCTAATAGCAGGAGCAACGTTACGACGAAAACTACTTACGCAAATGACGTAAAAAACTACCGCCGGGCGCACGTACGTTTGTGAATCGGCGTAAGTATGTAATTTGCATACTCTATGCTGAAAACTACGGGAGCGCCACCTAGCGGCCAGCGTGAGAATGCACCCTAAGATACGACGGCGTAAGAGACTTATGCCAGTCGTATCTTGGCAAATGTCGGCGTATCTTGCTTTCTGAATACAGAAAGTAGATACGCCGGCGCAGATTTGAATTTACGCGGCGTATCTATGGATACGCCGGTGTAAATTCTATCTGAATCTACCCCTAGTGCGCGGTGAAATCAGAGGAAGCCGTTTCAGTCCAGGAGAGGAGCCGGTACAACTGTGAAAGACTGGAAGGGGGGGTCGGAGGTCCGATTTAATTCTCCAACCGTCCAGCTAGACCATGATTAGCAAACTGTTGGACAAAACATGGCAGTCCCTTCCCCTGAGAGCGCGGCGTCCCCTGGGAGCGTCCCTGGGAACAGATGTCACGTATTACAGCATGGACTGTAAGCTGTGGAATTTCCTTCCATTGAAGCATCCCAGGAATTCGGGAAAGATGAGTAAACTCGGAGTCTTCCGGAACTCCGATGGCTCAACATCTCCCGTATAGCCTGAGTCAGAATTAAAACATCCCCCCCTTCCCCTTCCCCTCCCCCCCACTACTGAAATCTAACAGTGTGCTCCTGATTTAGGTAAGATTCATTTTAGACATCCAGCTAACACTCCCCTCCCCCAGACTGACAATGCTGCTGTCTGATGTGCCTCCTGTGCTCCTTCATCCAGAGTGGATTTCACATGGAAACGTTTTACCCTCTACTAATGTGCATGGGGGCTGTTAGACCCCTTTCACACTGAGACAGTTTTCAGGCGTTTTAACCAACTTTCTAACCCCCCCTTTTGCTCAGCAGCAAACCCACCGGACAGGCCTCTCCCAGTTTAATAGTCACGGCCATCTTGGGGGGTGCACAAGGGGGGTGGGTGTCTCAAGGTACCAGGCTTTAGGCTCTAGGAGGTCAGGTACAAACCCTGTGGAAAAGGGGGGTCCCCTGGGGGAGGGCTTAAGTCACCTTGAATTGGGCTTAACACCTGGGGTTAACCGGTCATATCTCGGCCCCTCCCACAGTTCTGTTCTCTCTCCTCTTGTGCAGGGTGACTGGACTTGTCTCCGCCCCCTCCTGTACTTTTCTATAGGCTGTCTGTAGTGGGTGGGGTCTGACTGGCTCCTCCCACAGCTCTGCTTTCTTTCCTTGTGCAGGATGACTGGTCTTGTCTCCACCCCCTCCTGTACTTTCTACCGGGTGCTTGTAGTGGGTGGAGCCTGCTAGGCCCCTCCCACAGCTTTGCTCTCTTTCCTTGTGCAGGGTGACTGGTCTTGTTGTCTCTGCCCCCTCCTGTAGTTTTCTGCAGGCTGCATGTAGTGGGTGGGGCCTGCTGGGCCCCTCCCACAGCCCTGCTCTCTGCACAGGCTATGTACAACATGGTGATGATGTCACTGCTACTTTTACACAGTTATATCAGGCTTTGCAAAGGTATTTGACACACAGAGTTGATTTCTATCCTTTGATGAATATATATTAATAGAGATTTATGTGCTCGGAGTTCAGCTTTAATATTTGAGGGGAGGGCTGTGCCCAGAGTTCAGCTTTAATATAAGAGGAAAGGGCTGTGCCCAGAGTTCAGCTTTAATATATGAGGGAAGGGCTGTGCCTGGAGTTCAGCTTCAATATATGAGGGGAGGGCTGTGCCCAGAGTTCAGCTTTAATATATGAGAAAAGGGCTGTGCCGGAGTTCAGCTTTAATATATGAGGGAAGGGCTGTGCCTGGAGTTCAGCTTTAATATAAGAGGGAAGGGCTGTGCCCGGAGTTCAGCTTTAATATAAGAGGGAAGGGCTGTGCCCGGAGTTCAGATTTAATATAAGAGGGGAAGGCTGTGCCCAGAGTTCAGCTTTAATATATGAGGGAAGGGCTGTGCCCGGAGTTCAGCTTTAGGATAACATTGAATGTGTTCAGGGGCAGTTGAAAAAAGTTTCCAACTGCCTTTGAACACGCATTTAACAGCGTCTCGTGTGCATGGGGTCTCAATATAAGAGGGAAGGGCTGTGCCCAGAGTTCAGCTTTAATATAAGAGGAAAGGGCTGTGCCCAGAGTTCAGCTTTAATATAAGAGGAAAGGGCTGTGCCCAGAGTTCAGCTTTAATATAAGAGGGAAGGGCTGTGCCCAGAGTTCCGCTTTAAGATAAGAGGAAAGGGCTGTGCCCAGAGTTCAGCTTTAATATAAGAGGAAAGGGCTGTGCCCGGAGTTCAGCTTTAATATAAGATGGAAGGGCTGTGCCCAGAGTTCCGCTTTATTATATGAGGGAAGGGCTGTGCCCAGAGTTTAGCTTTAATATAAGAGGGAAGGGCTGTGCCTGGAGTTCAGCTTCAATATATGAGGGGAGGGCTGTGCCCAGAGTTCAGCTTTAATATATGAGAAAAGGGCTGTGCCGGAGTTCAGCTTTAATATATGAGGGAAGGGCTGTGCCTGGAGTTCAGCTTTAATATAAGAGGGAAGGGCTGTGCCCAGAGTTCAGCTTTAATATATGAGGGAAGGGCTGTGCCCGGAGTTCAGCTTTAATATATGAGGGAAGGCCTGTGCCCGGAGTTCAGCTTTAATATATGAGGGAAGGCCTGTGCCCGGAGTTCAGCTTTAATATATGAGAAAAGGGCTGTGCCGGAGTTCAGCTTTAATATATGAGGGAAGGGCTGTGCCTGGAGTTCAGCTTTAATATAAGAGGGAAGGGCTGTGCCCGGAGTTCAGCTTTAATATAAGAGGGAAGGGCTGTGCCCGGAGTTCAGATTTAATATAAGAGGGGAAGGCTGTGCCCAGAGTTCAGCTTTAATATAAGAGGGAAGGGCTGTGCCCGGAGTTCAGATTTAATATAAGAGGGAAGGCTGTGCCCAGAGTTCAGCTTTAATATATGAGGGAAGGGCTGTGCCCGGAGTTCAGCTTTAGGATAACATTGAATGTGTTCAGGGGCAGTTGAAAAACGTTTCCAACTGCCTTTGAACACGCATTTAACAGCGTCTCGTGTGCATGGGGTCTCAATATAAGAGGGAAGGGCTGTACCCAGAGTTCAGCTTTAATATAAGAGGAAAGGGCTGTGCCCAGAGTTCAGCTTTAATATAAGAGGAAAGGGCTGTGCCCAGAGTTCAGCTTTAATATAAGAGGGAAGGGCTGTGCCCAGAGTTCCGCTTTAAGATAAGAGGAAAGGGCTGTGCCCAGAGTTCAGCTTTAATATAAGAGGAAAGGGCTGTGCCCAGAGTTCAGCTTTAATATAAGAGGGAAGGGCTGTGCCCAGAGTTCCGCTTTAAGATAAGAGGAAAGGGCTGTGCCCAGAGTTCAGCTTTAATATAAGAGGAAAGGGCTGTGCCTGGAGTTCAGCTTTAATATAAGAGGGAAGGGCTGTGCCCGGAGTTCAGCTTTAATATAAGAGGGAAGGGCTGTGCCCGGAGTTCAGATTTAATATAAGAGGGAAGGCTGTGCCCAGAGTTCAGCTTTAATATAAGAGGGAAGGCTGTGCCCAGAGTTCAGCTTTAATATATGAGGGAAGGGCTGTGCCCGGAGTTCAGCTTTAGGATAACATTGAATGTGTTCAGGGGCAGTTGAAAAAAGTTTCCAACTGCCTTTGAACACGCATTTAACAGCGTCTCGTGTGCATGGGGTCTCAATATAAGAGGGAAGGGCTGTGCCCAGAGTTCAGCTTTAATATATGAGGGAAGGGCTGTGCCCGGAGTTCAGCTTTAATATATGAGGGAAGGCCTGTGCCCGGAGTTCAGCTTTAATATATGAGAAAAGGGCTGTGCCGGAGTTCAGCTTTAATATATGAGGGAAGGGCTGTGCCTGGAGTTCAGCTTTAATATAAGAGGGAAGGGCTGTGCCCGGAGTTCAGCTTTAATATAAGAGGGAAGGGCTGTGCCCGGAGTTCAGATTTAATATAAGAGGGGAAGGCTGTGCCCAGAGTTCAGCTTTAATATAAGAGGGAAGGGCTGTGCCCGGAGTTCAGATTTAATATAAGAGGGAAGGCTGTGCCCAGAGTTCAGCTTTAATATATGAGGGAAGGGCTGTGCCCGGAGTTCAGCTTTAGGATAACATTGAATGTGTTCAGGGGCAGTTGAAAAACGTTTCCAACTGCCTTTGAACACGCATTTAACAGCGTCTCGTGTGCATGGGGTCTCAATATAAGAGGGAAGGGCTGTACCCAGAGTTCAGCTTTAATATAAGAGGAAAGGGCTGTGCCCAGAGTTCAGCTTTAATATAAGAGGAAAGGGCTGTGCCCAGAGTTCAGCTTTAATATAAGAGGGAAGGGCTGTGCCCAGAGTTCCGCTTTAAGATAAGAGGAAAGGGCTGTGCCCAGAGTTCAGCTTTAATATAAGAGGAAAGGGCTGTGCCCGGAGTTCAGCTTTAATATAAGATGGAAGGGCTGTGCCCAGAGTTCCGCTTTATTATATGAGGGAAGGGCTGTGCCCAGAGTTCCGCTTTAATATAAGAGGGGAGGGCTGTGCCCAGAGTTCAGCTTTAATATAAGAGGCAAGGGCTGTGCCCAGAGTTCAGCTTTATTATATGAGGGGAGGGCTGTGCCCAGAGTTCAGCTTTAATATAAGAGGGCAGGGCTGTGCCCAGAGTTCAGCTTTAATATATGAGGGAAGGGCTGTGCCCAGAGTTCAGCTTTAATATATAAGGGAAAGGCTGTGCCCAGAGTTCAGCTTTAATATATGAGGCAAGGGCTGTGCCCAGAGTTCAGCTTTAATATATGAGGGAAGGGCTGTGCCCGGAGTTCTGGAGATCACACTGGGGAGTCGGTATATTTTTTATGACTGTCCTGTTTGTGGAACATCCTGGCTCCCAGCATTAATGACACGCCGCTCTATAAAGTGTTTTCTTTTCCCGGCCAGCCCTCGCCACAGCGCTGTCTGGTCATATGGCCTGGCTGAACATCAAAGACCCCACCCCAGGTGCCCACTGTGCCTGGAGGGAGCGCCACCCCCCCTCCACTCCCCCGCCTCTCACATCAGACCGGCTTCCTTCTCTTTTATCTTGTGATAATAAAATTTAAAGGGACGACTCTCAGTGATGGAAATGAAGAGTGACCCGCCGTCACCTCAAGAATTATTTTACAGCTTTGAGTACTACTTGTTGCATTTGTATCAGTTTTTTGTTCAAAAAAGTTGCAGATGTCATTAACTGCTTCCGGACCGCCCGTGCATATATACTGCGGTGAGGGCGGCCCTTCAGCGCGAAATCACGTAACTGTACGTGATTTTTTTTTCACGTCAGGTGTGATTGGGTACAGCAGGAGCCAATCAGGCTGATTGCCGCCATTACTAGTAAATAAATAAATAAAAAATCCACGATGTCCGCCGGTGTCTCGCGATCGTGTCACGGAGCTGCAGAACGGGGGGATGCCAGTGTAAACAAGGCATCTCCCTGTTCTGCCTAGTGACTGGACACTGTACGTCTGCTCCCTGTGATCGGGAGCAGTGATCACTGTCGTGTCACTGGTAGCCCAGCCCCCCCACACAGTTAGAATCACTCCCTAGGACAAACTTAACCCCTTCCTCGCCCACTAGTGGTTAACCCCCTTCCCTGCCAGTGTCATTTTTACAGTAATCAGTGCATTTTTATAGCACTGTTCGCTGTATAAAGGACAATGGTCCCAAAATAGTCAAAAGTGTCCGAAGTGTCCGCCATAATGTCGCAGCCACGATAAGAAAATCGCTGATCGCCGCCATTACTAGTAAAAAAAAAAAATTATAATAAAAATGCCATAAAACTATCCCCTATTACCAATTAATAATCACTTATTGCGATTTTTTTTACCAAAAATATGTAGAAGAATATGTAACGGCCTAAACTGAGGAAAAAAAATAAAAATTATTTATTTTTTGGGGATATTTATTATAACGAAAAGTAAAAAATATTGAATTTTTTTTTCAAAATTGTCGCTTTATTTTTGTTTATAGCACAAAAAATAAAAAACGCAGAAGTGATCAAATACCACAGATACCAATACAAAAGAAAGCTCTATTTGTGGGGAAATAAGGACGTCAATTTTGTTTGGGTGCCACGTCGCACGACCGCGCAATTGTCAGTTAAAGCGACACAGTACTATATCGGGGGTCATGATCTGAAGAAATGTTTCGGTGAGAGATTTTCATATGAGATTTGATTCAGGAAGTGAAGCGGCCGGTTGGAGGAAGGTCGTGTTTCCTGATTAAACAGTCAGATACCGGTCTGTGTACACAAAGTACGGCGAGACTACAACCGCTCAGCGAGATTCTACTGCGGAGAGCTCACATAGAAATATACAGAAATCGAACACGAATTATAAATCTAACCCTAAATATAAATAAAAACATGATCATAAATACAAATATAAATAAATATAACAAGTAATATAATTATAAATATCTGTATCTCTGCGGCGGCGTAACGTATCCGATTTACGTTACGCCGCCGCAACTTAGACGGGCAAGTGCTGTATTCTTAAAGCACTTGCTCCTTAAGTTGCGGTGGCATAGCGTAAATCGGCCGGCGTAAGCCCGCCTAATTCAAATTTGGATCAGGGGGGCGTGTTTTATGTAAAACTACTGTGACCCGACGTGATTGACGTTTTTGCGGAACGACGCATGCGCCGTCCGTGGAATTTCCCAGTGTGCATTGCTCCAAAGTACGCCGCAAGGACGTCATTGGTTTGGACGTGAACGTAAATGACGTCCAGCCCCATTCACGGACGACTTACGCAAACGACGCAACTTTTTCAAATTTCGACGCGGGAACGACGGCCATACTTAACATTGGCTGCGCCTCATATAGCAGGGGCAACTTTACGCCAGGAAAAGCCTAACGTAAATGACATAACTTTACTGCGTCGGCCGCGCGTACGTTCGGGAATTCGCGTATCTAAATAATTTGCATACTCGACGCGGAATTCGACGGAAGCGCCACCTAGCGGTCACAAAAAAAAATGCAGCTAAGATCCGACAGCGTAAGAGACTTACGCCTGTCGGATCTAATGGATATCTATGCGTAACTGATTCTAAGAATCAGTCGCATAGATACGACGGGTCGGATTAGGACTTACGACGGCGTACATGGCGCTGCGCCGTCTTAAGTCCTTTTAGAATCTGGGCCTCAGATTATATCATGTACTATTTTCAATAAATATATATTTTTTCTACTTTCCCCTTTATTTCTCTGCCTCTAAAGTCCGAACATTGGTTACTCTTCGAGTACCCTTTCCTCTCTAATTTACGGATGTGGCAATGTGAGTTCTCCCTTGTTTCAATTTTAAAATAAAAATCTAATGCTAAATTGACCAAATCTAACACTAAATATAAATATAACTTAAAAAAAAATATATATATATATATAGTTATAAATAAAAAATAAATAAATACAAATATAAATAAATATAACAAGTAATATAATTATAAATACAAATATAAATAATGATTATATATATAATATACTATAAAATATAATCTAACATTAAGTATAACTAATTCTAACACTAAATACAAATATAAATTAAAAAATATATATAAACATGTAAAATTATAAATATAAATCTAACACTAAATATAAATACAAATAAATATAACAAGTAACATAATTGAAAAAAAAATATATATACCCAACTATAAATATAACTTTATAAAAAATATATAATTATAAATAAAACTATAAATATAAATCTAACACTAAATATAAATACGAATAAATATAACAAGTAACATAATTGTAAATAAAGATGAACATATATACCCAACTATAAATATAACTTTAAAAAAATATATAATTATAAATAAAAATATAAATATAAATCTAACACTAAATATAAATACAAATAAATATAAAAAGTAACATAATTCTAAATAAAAATATATACCCAAATATAAATATAACTTTAAAAAAATATATAATTATAAACAAAAATATAAATATAAATCTAACACTAAATATAAATACAAATAAATATAAAAAGTAACATAATTGTAAATAAAAATAAAAATATATATACCCAACTATAAATATAACTTAAAAAAATATATAATTATATATAAAAATATAAATATAAAAATCTAACCCTAAATTTAACACAAAATGTAACTAAATATAACACTAAATGTAAATATAATTCAATATATCCTGTAATGTGCTTTTTAAAAGACTGCTTAGAATAAAGGGGACAGACAGTAAATTAGGAAACACTTGAAGCTTATGAGACGTGAAGATATTTGAACTTTAGGGGACCACAATTCCCTGTCTGTGGGGGGTGATGGTCATGAAATTTTTTCGGGAAGGGTTAGACGGTGTCACGGCTGGTGTCACACAGCGTAGAAGAGCCAGGCTGGGTTAGACGTGCAGATCTGGCCAAGCACATATATTCATTACATGATAATCAGCGGAGTACCTGGCCCGGGTCGGGAAAATACAACTTGCGCCTAATCGGGGCCCCTCCATCGGATACTCTCTGCATTGAAGGGAATGTCAGTCAAATAAAAAAAAAACCTTTACATCAGGATGTCACATCTCTTATTATTGGGTAAATGTTCTCAAAGTGTTCCCTGAGCTATGGAACCATTGTACCCCAAACAGTGTGACACCATTTCCTTTCCCTGCCCTTATCTCTACTATGGGGTCACCAACATGCCCCGCCCACACAGGCCTGAACTCTGTATATTGGCCAAACCATTCACCGTCCTTCTCCAGTGCCTGAAATACGACGCTGTCACAGCTTTACTCTATGACCTAAGATAACCCCAGATCTACCTATCAATGCTTTGATATATTCTCTTTTTATCTATCTGTTGTCTTCTGAGTTTTCAAGACAGACAGACAGATAAACAACCGCTGAAGGGTATTTATGTTCTTCTGAATACAATACGGAATTTGTGTGAAGATATTTCCCTTTTACATAACAAACACATATTTTCTCAGGGAGAATCTTCCTCTGTTGATATCTTTATGTAAGAAGCAGCACTAGGAAATGTAGAAATCGACCGGCTTTCCCATCCCCCAAGCCACGGCAATTGGATTTGTCTGGAGCGATGTGCGGGTGGAAAACCTTCATATTTCGTATTGCGGAGTTTTGTACAAGGACTTTGCTTGGGGTAAACATCAGAGCAGGAAGAACTTGACTTTTCAGATTTATAGACTATTAGGGTGCTGAACCCACGACAACCCACAGCAAGGCCTTGAACAAAACTGGGAGATATATCGGCTAATCTGCTACAGAAGTGGGGGGGATATTAGGGGCCTCAAGAACTCTAAATATTTCCAGTCAATCAGAAAAATATCATAACTATTAAAAAAAAGGAAAAGTAAATGATTTAAAGCCGTAGTCCAACGTGGATAGGAACTTCCAAAACTGCACGGTGGGTGATACTTAAAACTACATGGTAAGCTGGAAAGCCCAAACCTACGAGGTAGACTGGAACACCCAAAACTACAAGGTGAGCGGGAACACCCAAAACTACGAGATGGACGGGTACACCCAAAACTACAAGGTGGGTAGGAAACTACAAGGTGGACAGAACACCCAAAACTACAAGGAGGACCGGAACACCCAAAACTATGAGATGGACGGGTACACCCAAAACTACAAGGAGGACCAGAACACCCAAAACTACAAGGAGGACCGGAACACCCAAAACTACAAGGTTGGTAGGAACACCCAAAACTACAAAAGGGGAGAAAGGAACACCCAAAACTACAAAGGGAGAAAGGAACACCCAAAACTACAAGGTGGAAGGGTATATCCAAAACAACGAGGTGGGCAGGAACACCCAAAACTACAAGGTGGAAGGGTACACCCAAAGCTACAAGGTGGAAGGGTACACCCAAAGCTACAAGGTGGAAGGGTACATCCAAAACAACGAGGTAGGCAGGAACACCCAAAACTACAAGGTGATCAGGAACATCCAAAACTACAAGGTAGGCAGGAACACCCAAAACTACTAGGTGGATTGGTACACCCAAAACTACAAGGTGGAAGGGTACATCCAAAACAAAGAGGTGGGCAGGAACACCCAAAACTACAAGGTGGTCAGGAACATCCAAAACTACAAGGTAGGCAGGAACACCCAAAAACTACAAGGTGGAAGGTTACTCCCAAAACTACAAGGTGGAAGGGTACATCCAAAACTACAAGGTGGAAGGGTACATCCAAAACAACGAGATGGGCAGGAACACCCAAAACTACAAGGTGGTCAGGAACATCCAAAACTACAAGGTGGAAGGGTACACCCAAAACTACAAGGTTGAAGGGTACATGCAAAACAACTAGGTGGGCAGGAACACCCAAAACTACAAGGTTGGTAGGAACACCCAAAACTACAAAAGGGAGAAAGGAACACCCAAAACTTCCAAGTGGAAGGGTACATCCAAAACAACGAGGTGGGCAGGAACACCCAAAACTACAAGGTGGAAGGGTACACCCAAAGCTACAAGGTGGAAGGGTACATCCAAAACAACGAGGTAGGCAGGAACACCCAAAACTACAAGGTGATCAGGAACATCCAAAACTACAAGGTGGGCAGGAACACCCAAAACTACAAGGTGGAAGGGTACATCCAAAACAAAGAGGTGGGCAGGAACACCCAAAACTACAAGGTGGAAGGTTACTCCCAAAACTACAAGGTGGAAGGGTACATCCAAAACTACAAGGTGGAAGGGTACACCCAAAACTACAAGGTGGGCTGGAACATCCAAAACTACAAGGTTGAAGGGTACATGCAAAACAACTAGGTGGGCAGGAACACCCAAAACTACAAGTTGGAAGGGTACACCCAAAACTAAAAGTTGGAAGGGTACACCCAAAACTACAAGGTGGGCTGGAACATCCAAAACTACAAGGTGGGCAGGAATATCCAAAACTACAAGGTGGGCAGTATTATACAATACTACAAGGTAGGCTGGAACACCCAAAACTACAAGGTGGAAGGGTACACCCAAAACTACAAGGTGGAAGGGTACACCCAAAACTACAAGGTGGAAGGGTACACCCAAAACTACAAGGTGGAAGGGTACACCCAAAACTACAAGGTGGAAGGGTACACCCAAAACTACAAGGTGGAAGGGTACACCCAAAACTACAAGGTGGGCAGGAATATCCAAAACTACAAGGTGGGCAGGAACACCCAAAACTACAAGGTGGGCAGGAACACCCAAAACTACATGGTGGGCAGGAACATCCAAAGCTACAAGGTGGAAGGGTACACCCAAAATTACAAGGTGGGCAGGAACATCCAAAACTACAAGGTGTGTGGGAACATCCAAAACTACAAGGTGGGTGGGAACATCCAAAACTACAAGGTGGGCGGGAACATCCAAAACTACAAGATAGGCATGAACACCCAAAACTACAATGTGGGCAGCAACACACAAAACTACAAGGTGGGCAGCAACGCACAAAACTACAAGGTGGGCAGCAACACCCAAAACTACAAGGTGGGCAGGAACACCCAAAACTACAAGGTGGGCAGGAACACCCAAAACTACAAGGTAGAAAGGTACACCCAAAACTACAAGGTGGGCAGGAACATCCAAAACTACAAGATGGGCAGGACCACCCAAACTATAAGATGGGCATGAACACCTAAAACTACAAGGTGGGTAGGAACATCCAAAACTACAAGATAGGCAGGAACACCCAAAACTACAATGTGGGCAGCAACACACAAAACTACAAGGTGGGCAGCAACACACAAAACTACAAGGTGGGCAGGAACACCCAAAACTACAAGGTGGGCAGGAACACCCAAAACTACAAGGTGGGCAGGAACACCCAAAACTACAAGGTGGAAAGGTACACCCAAAACTACAAGGTGGGCAGGAACATCCAAAACTACGAGATGGGCAGGACCACCCAAACTATAAGATGGGCATGAACACCTAAAACTACAAGGTGGGTAGGAACATCCAAAACTACGAGATGGGCAGGACCACCCAAAACTATAAGATGGGCATGAACACCTAAAACTACAAGGTGGGTAGGAAACTACAAGGTGGGCAGAACACCTAAAACTGCAAGGTGGGTAGGAACATCCAAAACTACGAGATGAGCAGGAACACCCAAAACTACAAGGTGGAAGAGTACACTCAAACTACAAGGAGGGCAGAAACATCCAAAACTACAAGGAGGACAACAACACGAACGGGCATGAAAATTGTCTCTGCTTTTCTGAACAGACAGTGGGAACTCATCAGGCCTGTACACGTCACATTTAACCCCTAACGTCTATCACCCAAAGGTAATTGCCATTTTTTTTACCAGAAATGATGTGTAAGTTTGAAAGGAAAACCCTTGCGGTTGGTAACATAGATTTTGTCTTTGCGTTGTCTTGTTCAAGAGATTATCAACCAGAAATGGACGTTCTGTGCAGAACTAAAACCCGACTTACATGTTGAAGCAGCTTCTTAGACTGAGCAGCGCAGTGGGCGGAGACAGCGTAAGATGGGGATGAAGGAGCAGATGAAGCAGGAGGGTCATAGAAAGGGATTGGAGAGGAGAGAGGGGACAAATCAGGAGAGAGGAGAGTATTCTGTGGAGGAGGAGAGGAGACAGAGAGGAGAATTATATCCAATGATACAAAAAAAAATAACGGCAAAACAAAAAAGTAACAGATGACAGGAGCAAGAATATGAAAAGGACAAATATATATTAGCATAAGTGGAAAATCGGAGGGTAATATATATATATAGGTCTGTCTGTAGCCAAAACTTTTTTTCTTTTTACTTTTGAATAAAATATTTTTGTCCCGTTTGGGAGATTTTAAACCCAAAACCAAAAATTTAATATATTGCCGTTTACCAATCATTAGGTGTGGCGGCTGCATTAGTTTTTTTAAGCCTTTTTCCTTGCAGACTTGCTCGAGCATCAGGAACGTTTGGCACAATGTCGGCTATTGTGTGCAGGTGCCGTCGTAAATTCCGACGTTCGGCGGCTCCGTACTGCGCATGCGCCTTTTCGAACCTTTTCGGGCAGGCATTATCGACAGGGGGCATTTCTCGACAGGAAACCGGCAATTAAAAATGTAGGAAAAAAAAAAAACACTGTGCCCCCCCCCCCCAAATCCATACCAGAGCTGCCCCAAAGCACCCCCCCCCATGTTAAGGGCATGTGGTCTGGAATGGTTCAGGAAAGGGGGGTGGGGTTGCGCTCGCTCCCCCCCCACCCCACTTTTCCTGGCCTGCATACTTGGGTAAGGGTCTGGTATGTGTCTTGGGGGGGACCCCACGCCGTTTTTGTTTTACATTTCAGAATGGGGTTCCCCTTAAAATACATAAACATGCCCTCAACATGGGGGGGGGGGGTTTGCTTTGGGGCAGGGGAAGCTCTGGTATGGATTTAAGGGGGGGGGGGTGTTGCTATGGTATGGATTTGGGGGCGGGGGCCCCCCACACAGTTTTTTTTTATGAATTCTCTATTACCAGCATTCTTTTGCTTACATTTCGGCTTTCAGTGGGGAAGCCTGCTGACAGCTGATGACTCATCGGTTGTTAAGGACGTGGCGGCCGGCTTCCCAGCCTGCCCCTTAACAACCAGCTATACTTCACACAGAATTAGAATCGGTTCGATCATTTTTTGACCAATACGAATTTTAATTGTTCAGAAACTTTGTAACTCATTAATTAACCACTTAAGGACCGCCTCCTGCACATATACGTCGTCAAAATGGCACGGCTGGGCACAAGCATGTACAGGTACGTCCTCTTTAAGTGCCCAGCCGTGGGTCGCGGGCGCGCGCGGTCCGAAGCTCCGCGACTGCTGGACCCGCAGACCCGATCGCCGCTGGAGTTCCGCGATCAGTCCCTGGAGCTGAAGAACGGGGAGAGCTGTGTGTAAACACAGCTTCCCCGTTCTTCACTGTGGCGCTGTCATCGATCGTGTGTTCCCTGATATAGGGAACCACAATCAATGACGTCACACCTACAGCCACACCCCCCTACAGTTAGAAACACAGATGAGGTCACACTTAACCCCTTCAGTGCCCCCTTGTGGTTAACTCCCAAACTGCAATTGTCATTTTCACAGTAAACAATGCATTTTGAATGCATTTTTTGCTGTAAAAATGACAATGGTCCCAAAAATGTGTCAAAATTGTCCGAAGTGTCCGCCATAATGTCGCAGTCACGGAAAAAATCGCTGATCGCCGCCATTAGTAGTAAAAAAATAAATAATAATTTTATAAAAATGCAATAAAACGATCCCCTATTTTGTAAACACTATAAATTTTGCGCAAACCAATTGATAAACGCTTATTGCGATTTTTTTTTACCAAAAATAGGTAGAAGAATACTCATCGGCCTAAACTGACAATTTTTTTTTTATAGTTTTTTTGGGGGATATTTATTATAGCAAAAAGTAAAAGATATTGAATTTTTTTCAAAATTGACGCTCTATTTTTGTTTATAGCGCAAAAAATAAAAACCGCAGAGGTGATCAAATACCACCAAAAGAAAGCTCTATTTGTGGGAAAAAAGGGACGCCAATTTTGTTTGGAAATCACGTCGCACGGCCGCGCAATTGTCAGTTAAAGCGACGCAGTACCGAATCGCAAAAACTGGCCAGGTCCTTTAGCTGCCTAAAGGTACGGGTCTTAAGTGGTTAACAACCAGCTATACTTCACACAGAATTAGAATCGTTTCGATCATTTTTTGACCAATCCATATTGTAATCGTTCAGATACTTTGTAACTCATTAATTAATAAATGGTACAAAATTAAATTAAATGAATTCCGAAACCAATTAATACACAGAATTCGAATCGGTTCAAAAGAAAAATTTGACCGATCTGAATTTAAATTGTTTAAAAAATTTGGGCAAAACGATTATATGGAATGAAAATATTTGAATTTCAACAATATTCACTACTATTTTTTTACGTACAAATCTCCGAATACCCAAAAAATTCATCCAAATTTATGTTTGGAATCGAACCGAATTGCACATTTCTAACGCAGGCAAAAAAAGAAAAAGGAAAAAGTTTTGACTTTAGGAAAACTTTAAGTGATTTAATCTTACACACCGGCATGCGGCATTACCTCTTCAGACTGAGCGTTGTTGGGGGCGGAGTCAGTGGCGGATGAAGGAGTAGAAAGGTCAGGAATTCGGGGCTCAAAGAACGGAATTTTAGAGGAGAAATGAGGTAAGCGGGGAGCGGAGAGTTTATCCTGTGCGGAGCAGAAGCCATACAACAAAATAGCATTAAAACAAAAAGGTATTATAAGGCATTAGAGCTTAAAACTGATGTTTAATCTGCTTATCTTTTCCCTTCTCTGGTCCCCCCTCCCCCATCAATCTTTTTATTTTAATTACATACCTTATTTTATACCGTCTATTTTTAAAGAAAGGGCTAGTTTATCGTCCTTCAGACTTTCGGGGGTCTAGAATGTTCCCAATGCCCAATCTTTAGTATATAGTTAGTGTCAGTGGGTGGAATAGTGCCCCATTGTTCTAATTAGCGGGAGGAATAGTGCCCCATTATTGGTGTCATTGGAAGGAATAGTGTCCCATCATTGGTGTCAGTGGGAGGAATAGTGCCCCGTTATTGGTGTCAGTGGAAGGAATAGTGTCCCATCATTGGTGTCATTGGAAGGAATAGTGCCCCATTGTTGGTATTAGTGGTAGGATTAGTGCCACATTATTGTGTCATTGGAAGGAATAGTGTCCCATCCTTGGTGTCAGTGGGAGGAATAGTGTCCCATCGTTGGTGTCAGTGGGAGGAATAGTTTCCCATCATTGGTGTCATTGGAAGGAATAGTGCCCCATTGTTGGTATTAGTGGGAGGATTAGTGCCCCAGTATTGGTGTCATTGGAAGGAATAGTGTCCCATCATTGGTGTCAGTGGGAGGGAATAGTGCCCCATCATTGGTGTCAGTGGGAGGGAATAGTGCCCCATCATTGGTGTCAGTGGGAGGAATAGTGCCCCATCATCGGTGTCAGTGGGAGGAATAGTGCCCCATCATCGGTGTCAGTGGGAGGAATAGTGTCCCATCATCTGCGTCAGTGGGAGGAATAGTGTCCCATCATCGGTGTCAGTGGGAGGAATAGTGTCCCATCGTTGGTGTCAGTGGGAGGAATAGTGTCCCATCATTGGTGTCAGTGGGAGGGAATAGTGCCCCATCATTGGTGTCAGTGGGAGGAATAGTGTCCCATCATCGGTGTCAGTGGGAGGAATAGTGCCCCATCATTGGTGTCAGTGGGAGGAATAGTGTCCCATCATCTGTGTCAGTGGGAGGAATAGTGTCCCATCATCGGTGTCAGTGGGAGGAATAGTACCCCATCATTGGTGTCAGTGGGAGGAATAGTGTCCCATCATCTGTGTCAGTGGGAGGAATAGTGCCCCATCATTGGTGTCAGTGGGAGGAATAGTGTCCCATCATCGGTGTCAGTGGGAGGAATAGTGCCCCATCATTGGTGTCAGTGGGAGGAATAGTGCCCCATCATTGGTGTCAGTGGGAGGAAATAGAGCAGTGAAATCAGAGAAGGCAATTTCAGTCCCAGAGAGGAGCCGATACATCTGTACAATATATCAAATGATGTGGGCAACCCAACCAATGATTCTGGTGATCTCTGACCTTCCGGTAATTGGGTTATTACGCCGAGTATTATGTATCACACTGATGGCGGCATGCAGAACATTCCGGAATATTCACCTGCGGGATGTCCGAGGGGCCGAACATGGAGGCCAAGTGCGCCGCCTTCTCCCTAATGTTCTTTTTATGGAAATCTCTGATGGCCAAAGCTTGAGCCCTTTTCTGCCGGAGAGAGGATGGAGAGAGAGAGGGAAAGAGAGAGAAAAATGAAACGAGAAAAAGACAGACGAGACGGAGAACCGGCGCAAAAGAAATACGCGGCTATTGCGGGCAGTGATGACCCAATGAAAAGGAGAGCTGAACACTTGTCTTTTCACTATAGACCTGTCTGATCTGTACAATAGACATGTGCATTTAGTTTCGTTTAGAATTTGTTTATTTTAACAAAATTTGCCAAATTCGTTCATTTGGAAATATCCGAATTAACGAAAACCTGTTTAACAAATTTTTCCAAATATTCATCAATTCGAATATCCGTAAATTTCGAAAATTTGGGGATCCGGAATTCGAAAATCCGAAAATTCGAATATCTGAAATAACTAACTAATAATAACGTAACTATTACTAACTAATAAGTTATAGGTATTGGAATTTCCTTACAAATTTGGCCGTTAATGAACCCAACGAATACAAATTTATCCGAAGTTACAATTTTTTTCCTGAAATAACAAATTCTGCATTTAAACGAATGGAACGTAACGAAATAATAATAATAATAATAATAATAATTATTTTTTTATTATTATTTATTATAAAAAAAAAAATCCCTTTTGTTTAGATACAGCATTCGTTATTTCGGTTAATTCGTAACTTCGGATGAATTTGTATTCTTTATGTTCACCAACAGCCAAATTTGAAAGGAAATTCCAATACCTATTATTTAATAGTTAGTTATTATTAGTTAGTTATTATTATTTATTTATTTTGGATTTCCTAATAATAACTAATACAAACTTAACTATTACTACTAAATTATAGGTATTGGAATTTCCATTCAAATTTGGCCGTTAACGAACGTAACGAATACAAATTTATCCAAAGTTACGAATTGTATCCTGAAAAAACAAATTCTGCATTTAAACGAATGGAACGTAACAAAATAATAATAAAAATAATAATAAATAACAATAATAAAAACTTTTTTATTATTATTTATTACAATTTTTTTTCATTTCCCTTTTGTTTAGATACAGCATTTGTTATTTTGGATAATTCGTAACTTCGGATGAATTTGTATTCTTTATGTTCACCAACAGCCAAATTTCAAAGGAAATTCCAATACCTATTATTTAATAGTTAGTTATTATTAGTTAGTTATTATTATTTATTTATTTTGGACTTCCTAATGATAACTAATAAAAAGGTAACTATTACTACTACATTATAGGTATTGTAATTTCCTTTGAAATTTGGCTGTTAGTGCACCCAATGACTACGAATTTATCCGAAGTTACGAATTATCCAAAATAACAAATTCCGCATCTAAACGAATGGAACGTAACGAAATAATAATAATAATAAATAACAATAATAAAAACTTTTTTTATTATTATTTTTTTTTTCCCTTTCCCTTTTGTTTAGATGCAGCATTCGTTATTTCGGATAATTCGTAACTTCGGATCAATTCCTATTCGTTACGTTCACTAACAGACAAATTTGAAAGGAAATTCCAATACCTATAATTTAATAGTGGTTTATTATTTCAATTTTTTTTTTCGGATTTCCTAATAATAACATAACTATTACTAACTATTAAATTATAGGTATTGGAATTTCCTTTCAAATTTGGCCGTTAATGAACCTAACGAATACAAATTTATCCGAAGTTACAAATTTTTTCCTGAAATAACAAATTCTGTATTTAAATGAATGGAACGTAACAAAATAATAATAATAATAATAATAATAATAATAATAATAATAATAATAAATAACAATAATAATAATAATAATAATAATAAATAACAATAATAATAAAAACTTTTTTTATTATTATTTATTATAATTTTTTTTTCATTTCCCTTTTGTTTAGATACAGCATTTGTTATTTCGGATAATTCGTAACTTCGGATGAATTCGTATTCTTTATGTTCACCAACAGCCAAATTTGAAATGAAATTCCAATACCTATTATTTAATAGTTAGTTATATTATTATTTATTTATTTTGGACTTCCTAATGATAACTAATAAAAAGTTAACTATTACTACTAAATTATAGGTATTGTAATTTTCTTTTGAAATTTGGCTGTTAGTGCACCCAATGAACACGAATTTATCCGAAGTTACGAATTATCCAAAAGAACAAATTCCGCATCTAAACGAATGGAACGTAACTAAATAATAATAATAATAATAATAATAATAAATAACAATAATAAATTTTTTTTTTATTATTATTATTATTTTTTTTCGTTTGCCTTTTGTTTAGATGCAGCATTCGTTATTTCGGATAGTTCGTAACTTCGGATACATTCCTATTCGTTACGTTCACTAACAGCCAAATTTGAAAGGTAATTCCAATACCTAAAATTTAATGGTTCGTTATTATTAGGTAGTTAGTTTTTCTTTTTCGAATTTTAAGATTTTCCTTTTTTATTTTCAAAGTTACACTTTTTTGAATTAACAAATTGCGATCATGAATGACCCAAAAAATAAATAAAAAATAAAAATGAAATGAAAACAAATGAATTTTTCGGCAGTGCACATGTCTACTGCAGAGAGCCAATCAGGAGCCGTAGTGATCAACAAACTGGACACTTCTCCGCAGATTGGCTGCAAATGTTCCAAACTAAATCTGATGATTCGGCAGGTTTGTGAATCGATTTTCATTCATCTCTAACTGCAATTAATCCGAATCGGATATCAGTTCTATCTTTCTATAATATAAATAATTATTGTTTATTCTTTTGCACCGGTTTTCAGGAAAAAGAAAGAAAGAAGATTCAGGACATGCAGAGTGTCAACCACCACGACCTTGTTTACTAAAACCACCCCGGCAGCCAAGGTGAGCGGTGACCACCAGGGGGGGGGGGGGGGAACGTGGTGCTTGCTCATTGGAGGGTAAAAATATTGATTCCTCGGATAAGCTTACTAATCAATTCTAGTGACAGTCCACTCCAAAAGTGATATTTTTAAGTAAAAATAATAATAATAATAATAATGGTGTAAAAAATTTAATAAAAAAAATAAATAAAAAGAATAAATAAATTATTAAATAAAATATTCACACGCTTACCCTTGAGGTCTTTGTAACAGGAGGACTAACATGCAAGCCTGATATCTGACACCCTAAATAAGGCGTCAATTTATAAAAAAAAAATTAAAAAAATTCCATAGCCATTTTGTTAAGTGAATCTGCACATTCACTCTGTGTGAATAGGGCAAAAACATGCTATTTTCTCTTATAAACGGATGTTCCTTAATTATGGGCAGCAGTAAAAAAAATATAAAAAACATATGCATTACTACCACTAGATGGAGCTGATGCACATAGGAAATACATGGCCCAGATTCACAAAGCACTTACGCCGACGTATAACACGTTACGCCGATGTAAGTGCCAATGTGCGCCGGCGTATGTGTGCGGCAGACCCACGAACCAACATGCGCCTAAAAACAGGCTACACCCGCCGATGTAGCTTGCACACGCCGGCGTAGGGTGGGCGCACATATGGGCTGGGCGCATGGTGCTGCTCCCATTGATTAGCCATTCAAACATGCATATTAGGGAAATACGCCGATTCACGAACGTGCGTGTGCCAGGCGCAGGCTACGCGAGATGCGCGCAAGTTGTTCCCCATAAATGAGGTGCAACCCGGCAACAGACATGCACAGGTCTGCACCAGGGAACACAAGCCGGCGTATTGTGCGTTGGACGTGTGTCTGGCTGGGCGTACGTTATGTTCACGGCGTACGCGGTGATCCGACGTAGCTTAGGCAGCTGTGCCGGCGTGGTTGTGAGCAGGCGCAGGGGGGGTGCTGTGCATGCGTCCACGTCACGGCGCATGCGCAGTTCGTGATACGTACCTGTCTGGCGCTCGCCCCATCATTTGCATGGGGTCACGCCCACTTCCACCTACGCCGGCGTGCGCCTTCGAAAACCCACGCCACGCTGGCGCAGCATTGGGAGCACTGGCTTGCTGAATGCAAAGCTTGCCTCTCCGCGCTACGTTGGCGTGTCCCGTACGGTGTGTGCTCCGCGGCTGCGTAATGTGCGCCTTGCTCTCTGTGAATCTGGGCCCATATGTTTTGCGTAAATGCAACCAATGGAATTAGCAAATAAATGTAATCAATGGTTACTAATTCCCTCTAGGGTTCTCTAACATGTTACAAAGATTTATTCCATATGCTCCTCAGCGCCATCTATAGGGGTCTTAATGCAATAGTTTACTACTCCTACTAACAGAAATATATACGGAATATAACAACCAGGGAGCTTTTCTATGAACATGTTCTATGTGAATATTGTGGACAAAGCGTTTCTGGTTAGTGGAAAAGCATTGATGGTGCATGGAAGGGACAACGCATGCCGAAAGATTATGGTTAAAGGACCAATAAACCTAATAAAACCGTTAACTTTATGGGAAAGATCTATATTGTTCACAAGCATGTATGTGAGAGTTGTGATATGTTTACAGAATCAAGAGTTTTTACATTGCATTTGCTCACACAGTTACATTTTCTAACTCGTTGATCCACATCGTCATCCATTTTTGGCTTAGTAGGGCTCACCGGAGGATGGGGGATGGGTGGGCAGTTTGGAGAAAAATACGTCTCAGGAAGTTCTCGATATCACAAAAGAAGACTTTCTGACCTTTGGGCAAAATCTTCCTCGGATCTCATTTTCATTGGTCTACTTCTGGGGTCTCCAATCTTTCTAAACAAAGGGCCAGTTTACTGTCCTTTAAACTTTAGGGGGGTCAGACTGTGGCCAGTTGGAGTAAACAATTTCCCATTGTTGGTGTCAGCGGGAGATAATAGTGCCCCATCATTGGTGTCAGTGGGAGGAATAGTGCCCCATCGTTGCGGGCAGTGGGAGGAATAGTGCCCTATCATTGGTGTCACTGGGAGGAATATTGCCACATTGTTTCGGTTAATGGGAATTATAATGCCCATCGCTGATGTCAGTGGGAGGAATAGTGCCCCATCATTGGTATCAGTGGGAGGAATAGTGCCCTATATTTGGGGTCAGTGGGAGGAATAGTGCTCCATCATTGGTATCAGTGGGAGGAATAGTGCCCCATCATTGGTATCAGTGGGAGGAATGGTGCCCCATCACTGGTATCAGTGGGAGGAATGGTGCCCCATCACTGGTATCAGTGGGAGGAATAGTGCCCCATCACTGGTGTCAGTGGAAGGAATAGTGCCCCATCACTGGTGTCAGTGGGAGGAATAGTGCTCCATCGTTGGTGTCATTGGGAGGAATAGTACTCCATCACTGGTGTCACTGGGAGGAATAGTGCCCCATCACTGGTGTCAGTGGGAGGAATAGTGCTCCATCGTTGTTGTCTGTGGGAGGAATAGAGTGTCAGGAACAATGGCCCACTATTTCCAGGGAATAATGCCCCAAGGGCCAGATAAAAGCAAGCAAAGGGCCACATCCAGCCTTTGGGCCGCAGTTTGGGGACCACTGATCTACTTGACGTTGTGTCCCGTGCCATGTCCTGGGATCACAGCTTCATCCTTATTTGAGTTTCTGCGCATACACAGTAATTCAATAAGGCATTCATTAAAGTGGGGGAAAACATAAGGGGGGCGGTCCCATGCCTTCAGAGGTGGGGATTGGCTAGTGCACACCAGTAAATGGATAGAGTTTGGTAGAACTGCCTGGTCACTGGGTGGGGGGCTCAGGTAGACTACTGGCATGGTCAACTGTGTCCCAGGATGGAAATGTCCATAAGTATGTACCTGTATATTTTCACAAATCCAACACTGGAGATCATCAAACTTCTAAAGAGTTCAATTAGTTGTGGCTCGATTTAAACTTTTTGAAAAACCTCTGAAATTCGGAATTTCACAACCAAAAGTCCCACTCAAGTCAACGGGAATCCCAACCCAGGCTCCAAAGAAGTTCAGTGTAGAGCAGCAAAGGATGCAAAGTTGTGCAGAATGGTTTGGGAAGCTCCCAGCAGCCCGATGAGTTGATGGGGCCAAAAACATCCTAAGCCATTTCCTTCAAAAATGTTCCCAAGGTTCTCCAAAGATTTACCAAATTTTCTTGGAAGGGGGGTCCTGAAGGCACTGGCAGTCAAGCTCAGGGTGACCAAAGAACAGCAGATATAAGACAGAAATGTCCTTGTAGCCACCATGGTCTGTTTCTCCTAGAAGCCTTTCGGAAATCCAAACTGCCAAAAATGAAGACTAAAATTTGGATTTTGACCCAGGCCATCGGAATTTATGAAATTTGGTGTGGGTCTGATGTCTTCTGAATTTCGGGATTCAACACACAACTATCAGGTGAAGAGCCTGCAGAAAGCAGGAGGAAAACCCATCCATAAAACGGTTTCATTCCCGGCACGTGCCTGAAATGTAACACTCCCATTGGTTGTGCTCTCAACCAAACTGTGATACCATCCAATGGCCTGTGTCATAACTGATCACGTGGGCAGCATCACGGCAGTTGTAGATTTACCAGAGGCCAAGATGGCAGCTTCTTTGGCTAAAAACGATAGTGGGGTTTACTTACCTAAAAATGGCGACTTACCCAACAACTGGCCAAAGTTCACTGAATGTCAAATATTACATTTTTTAATAGATGAAAAGACTTTCACATACATCAATGGTGAACACCATTAGTAAATCTTTCTCATAAAGTAACTTTTTTTTTTTAGTTTTTTTGTAAATTTAGTGGAGTATTTTGTTAGGAATGGGGTAAGAGCAGTACTATCCTGGGTAAAAATTCAAGTAATACCCTTAAAGTAGACCTGTCATTGATATTCACTTCAAGTGAACCAACTGGGCCATGTTGGCATTACACAAGAAAAAACAGCCTGGCCTAGGCAAGGATCACATTAACTCCAATTAGGTTCCCCACATATGCATCCATGGGGAACAGCAACAGTAACTAAGATATCACAGCCAGCTCCTGCAGCTTCCAATCACGTGACCGTTGTAACAGCGGTCACATGATCAGAAAGCCCGTCCTGGCCTCCTTGCATTTAGATTATCATAAAAGTCTTGGGGGAGACGGCGACAGCAAGGGGTTTCATTAATCCCTAGTGATCCTACCATGAAGGTCCTTGTTCAGGCTTTTCCTATTATGGGGTGACAACCATCTCCCATTTGTCCTCCTGCATTGTCTCATGCTCCCCGGGTGGAGAATTGAGCCTGGTGCACACGGTCGTATTTTCCGTGGACGAAGCGTAGGACTTTTGTCCGAGGGGCGTTGGCCGTGATCTTGTATTGCATACAAATGATAAAGAATTGTTGGCCAACAAACACAAAACAAAGTGGTTTTTCAGCTCTTTAGCGCCACCCCTTGGACAACTTCTTGGCGGAAAATCCGACTACAATTGTCCGATGGAGCGTACAAACGGTTGGATTTTCCGACAACAGCCTGTCATAACACAATTCCCATTGGAGAATCCGATTGTGTGTACGAGGCTTTAGGCTACACACACTGCACAGGAAAGGCAACCATTAAAACTTTCCGTAAGCCGGTCCAGTGCAATGATGTTCAGCTGATGGGCATGTAGACAGGAAGTGGCTGAAAAAGGCTAAAGGGGGTCAGTAGCAGCACTGACATGGAACAAAGAATTCAAAAAGTGATAAAAAAAATGGCAAACTAAATGCCAGTTGTTTACGGGTTAGGTCAACTTTAAAGGTGAGGTCTCAGCCGGTTATTTTTACCCACAGATGTACTACTCATGCCCTGACCTGGTATGTGAATGGGTTGGCTTTGTCACCTGCTGGGCCTTTTCTTCGATTTGCTGGAGACGTTCAAAGATGCCGGTCAGCAGAAGAGCAGAGGGACAGGTAGAGCTGAGGAAGTCTCCCTCTTCTGCTGGACTGGAGGGTCGTTCAACCTCTTCCCTTGACTGCCTCCTCATAGGTGGGTCTGGCTCTCTGGGGACGGTCACCGCAGCCCTCACCCTGGTCACAGGAGCCACAGTGGGCATGGATGGCAACGGTGGTGGTCTAACCACTGGTGAAGTCCTAGCTATTCCCTGAAACTGGGAAACACTTCGAATGAAAAGTAGGGTCCTCGTTGGAGGCCAAACACCATGCACTTCATGCCAATCACTAGCATAAGATCACCCATTTCAAAGAGGAACTTGTATATTTAATGCAGCAATTCTCCTCCCCTAAATAGCCAAACTCGAAACCTCCTCTATCTGGGAGGTGCCCCCTTCCAAAGACTGCTGGATTTTTTTTTAAATATTTGAAAGCCCAACCAGTTCTGGATTCAATGTGGAAGTGTTAGAAGCTCTTTCAGGTTTTTATCTCTTGGCAGAAAATGGAGAGATAGCACTAGAACCCCAAGGATATCCTAATAGTATTGGGTTAGAGCCTCTCTCAGGTTTTTTTTTATTGAGTAAAATGAAGGGGTAGCACTAGAACCCTAAGGATAGCATATTGGTATTGGGTTAAAACCTCTATCAGATTTCAATATCTTAAGTAAAATGGAGAGGTAGCACTAGAACACTAAGGATATCCTTAGTATTGGGATAGTCCCTGGGATAAAGGGGTAGCAAAAAATCTTAAGGATATCCTATTAGTATTGGGGTAGAACCTCTCTCAGGTTTTAATTCCCTGGGTTAAATGGAGGGTTAGCACTAGAATCCTAAGAATAGCCTATTAGTATTGGGGTAGAACCTCTCTCAGGTTTCAATTTCTTGGGATACATGGAGGGGTAGCACTAGAACCTTAAGGATAGCCTATCAGTATTGGGGTAGAACATATCTCAGGTTTTAATTTCCCAGGATAAACGTAGGGGAAGAACTAGAATCTTAAGGATAGCCTATCAGTATTGGGGTAGAACCTCTCTCAGATTTTAATTTCTTCAGCTAAATGGAGGGGTAGCATTAGAACCCTAAAGACAGTCTATTCGTATTGGAGTAGAACCTTTCTTAGGATTTTAATTTCCCAGGAAAAATGTAGGGGAAGAACTAGAATCCTAAGGATAGCCTATTAGTAGTGGGATAGAACCTCTCTCGGGTTTCAATTTCATGGGATAAATGGAGGGGTGGCACTAGAACCCTAAGGATAGCCTATTAGTAGTGGGATAGAACCTCTCTCGGGTTTCAATTTCATGGGATAAATGGAGGGGTGGCACTAGAACCCTAAGGATAGCCTATCAGTAGTGGGATAGAACCTCTCTGAGGTTCAAATTTCATGGGATAAATGGAGGGGTGGAACTAGAATCCTAAGGATAGTCTATTAGTATTGGGGTAGAACCTCTCTTAGATGTGCATTTCTATGGATAAATGAAGGGTTGGCACTAGAACCCTAAGGATAGCCTATCAGAACCTCAGGTTTTAATTGTTGGGAAAAATAGAGGGGGTAGAACTAGAACCCAAAGGATAGCCTATTATTATTGTGTTCCAAATCTCTATCAGGTTTTCAGTTCTTGGGGAAAACAGAGTTGCAGCACTAGAACCCGAAGAATATCCTACTAATATGGAGTTGAATTTGATGTATTTCGAAAGGGCATCTGGATTCTGGGCTGGCCTTCTCTCCGCAGTTTTCCTGGCTTATAAATTAATCTGGGATTGAAGCACCACACCGAGAGTTAATCATCCAGATATAAATTGATTCCAATATGAGATCAGATAAAAGACTTTGTCACAGTGGCAACGCGTTTCAGGGGACAAGGGTCGCCTCTTCAAGCTCTCTTGAAGAGGATGAAGAGTGTGCTGGACTGAATTACAAATATGAATTAAGCAATATGTTTACCAAACAAGCGTTGGGGTGCAGAGTTCTTCAACCAACCTCCAACCAGCCGCTGTTTCTCATTTTCGAGCCCTGACCAAGGGGGCAAGTTCTGTCACCCCATAATGGTTTGGCTCTGGGACAAGGTCCTTTATTTGATCTCATTTTGGAATATATTTAAATCAGGAGGATTAACTCTCGGTGTGGTGCTTCAATCCCAGAGTCATTCCGTTACAAACCAGGGAAACTGTGGAGAAGCAGCCAGCCCAGAATCCAGATACCCGGTTGAAATACAACAACTTCAACTCCATATAAATAATATATTCTTGGGGTTCCCCAAGAACTGAGAACCTGACAGAGATTCAGAACCCAATAGTTCTACCCCCTCCATTTATCCTAAGAGACTAAAACCTGAGAGAGGTTCTAACCCAATACTTCAACTCCAGATTCAATGGATTTTTATTTCTGTCCCACTGGGCAGATTGTCCCTTTGCGTTAGGGCATGAGAGGGTGTCACCATGACGGGAAGTTAGAGGACACTCTTCAGTGAGGAAACAGACGTCGTAGAGGTTCTAACCTTCCACAATCTAAGGTGCGACTCCAAATTACATCCGATGCCTATGTTTTTAAAATTGGCTGCGGTCCTCTTCTACCAAAAAATTACAAATTCACAATAAAACAGCCATTTCTACGCGTTTCATCAGAAAATGTTCACGGCAGAACAACCCATCCCATATGCAAACTCTGCCCCCCCACGACCCTCCAGTAAAAGCCAAGTGCTCACTCATAACCAAACGCCGAGCGCCATACCTGTCTTGTCGGTGGAGGCTGCGCGGGAGGAGGAGGGGGCGGATCCTGAGGTTTAGCAAAGCGAGGGTTAACGGGAGGCGGGTCGCAGGGGGGAGGCTCTGGCACGGAATTATCAGAGAGGGGTAAAGCCTTCAAAATGAATGCAATGGTAAAAAAAGACAAACAAAAAAAAAAAAACATAATAGCAGAAATGGAGAGAAAAGGTTAGCAGAGGTGAGAACAAGAATGAGGCAGGAATGACGGCTAATCGAAAAGATTCGTACAACAATTGCTCCTCCCTTAAATTTAGCTTTAAGGAAACAAACAGTATAAAACATTACAAAGTATTATAAATTGTACACTTGTATGAACTTTTATTAAATATAATAAAGAAAAATTGAAAAAAAAAATATTAAAAATCGTACACTTGTATGAACTTTTCTATAATATAATAAAGAAATATTGAAAAAACAAAAAAGAAGAAAAAAAAAGTATTAAAGATCGTACAAGTGTATGAACTTTTTTTAAATATTATAATTTAAGAAAAGTTCATACACTTGTAAGATTTTTAATACTTTTTTTTCTTCTTTTTTTGAAAAAAAAAAGTACTAAAAATCGTACACGTGTATGAACTTTTCTTGAATATAATAAAGAAATATTGAAAAAAAAGGAGAAAAAAAAAGTATTAAAAATCGTACACTTATATGAACTTTTCTTAATAAAGAAATATTAAAAAAAAAAGAAGAAAAAAAAGTATTAAAAATCGTACAAGTGTATGAACTTTTCTTAAATTATAATAAAGAAATATTGAAAAAAGAAGAAGAAAAAAAAGTATTAAAAATCGTACAAGTGTATGAACTTTTCTTAAATTATAATAAAGAAATATTGAAAAAAGAAGAAGAAAAAAAAGTATTAAAAATCGTACAAGTGTATGAACTTTTCTTAAATTATAATAAAGAAATATTGAAAAAAGAAGAAGAAAAAAAAGTACTAAAAATCGTACACTTGTATGAACTTTCTTGAATATAATAAAGAAATATTGAAAAAAAAAGAAAAAAAAAGTATTAAAAATCATAAAAGTGTATGAACTTTTCTTAAATTATAATTAAGAAATATTGAAAAAAAAAAGAAGAAAAAAAAGTACTAAAAATCGTACACTTGTATAGACTTTTCTTGAATATAATAAAGAAAAATTGAAAAAAAGGAGAAAAAAAAAAGTATTACAAATCGTACACTTGTATGAACTTTCCCTAAATTATAATAAAGAAATATTGAAAAAAAAAGAAGAAAAAAAAAGTATTAAAAATTATACACTTGTGTGAACTTTTCTTAAATATAATAAAGGAATATTAAAAAAAAAGAAGAAAAAAAAGTATTAAAAATCGTACAAGTGTATGAACTTTTCTTAAATATTATAATTTAATAAAAGTTCATACACTTGTATGATTTTTAATACTTTTTTTTTACTTATTGTTTTGAAAAAAAATATGAAGTTTTCTTAAATATAATAAAGATATATTGAAAAAAAAAAAAGTACTAAAAATCGTACACTTGTATGAACTTTTCTTGAATATAATAAAGAAATATTGAAAAAAAGGAGAAAAAAAAAGTATTACAAATCGTACACTTGTATGTACTTTTCTTAAATATAATAAAGGAATATTGAAAAAAAAAGGAGAAAAAAAAAAAGTATAAAAATCCATAGAAACACATTAATATTCTTGCTGTGTTTCTATTAATCAGGGTAAGATAATCTACCAAAATTACCAAAATATTTTGCACTGTTGGGCCCATCAGCAATCCACCACTGTGCTAATCCCCCTCTAAGAAACTTGAGATTTATTGACTTTTTTCACCAATGACATCACGGCTCTTGCTCATTACAGCTCATCAGTCACACCAACAGCAGGTGCATTGACACACCTGGGATGATGTCACTGCGGGGAGGGGGGTGCACTTACAACCCAGGACAACACCAGGTGTCTGACTGTAATCCTTTATAATCCCACCGTGAAAACATGAAAGACTCTATTGATTGAGAAGTTGCAATATGGCAGACTTGTCAGTATGGGCTTTAGGGGGATAATGGGAACGAGAGGGAGAGCATTTATGGATATGGCACAGAAATTCAACCAAATTACAAAAAAAATGTTCATATAGGAGATAGAGAGATACAAAGTAACACTGTTTATAAACATTGTTCAGACAGGGGATAGAAAGATACAAAGTAACTTTGTTTATAAACATTGTTCATACAGGAGATAGAGAGATACAAAGTGAAGCAGATCGGTGGTTGCGGTCTACAATACCCGGCTTGTATTAATTTATGTTATCTAATTTCTTGGCCCTGATGAAGAGAGCTTTGGGCCCCCGAAATGTGTTGGCTTTCTGTTTTTGTGTCGTGAAAAATAAAACTCTTACTAGGCTTACCCAAGCTTTGTGGTGAGCTCATCCTTTCAAAACTCCACAGACTTCTCCATTGATCCCATGTGACCCCCCGGGGGGACAGAAAGTTGCCTCTTAAGACTGTGACCTCTGACTGTCACCCACTCTGGAGTCCAGCACTCCACCAACGCATTCCAAACATATTTCATGTCAGGTCACCGACACCCTTACATATAAAACTATACCCAACACGAATCTCGCCATTGGCCACATGGCAGCCACGGGTCCTACCTGTCTCCGAATGGACGTATTCGGTGCGTTTTCTTCAAACTTGGCCAGCAGCTGGGTGGCCATTGACCGGACTTTGTTCTGGTTGATGACCTCCTTGGTGTCGCTGCATTCGCTCCCGGATCCGATACTTTCACTTACGAAACTTCCCATCTGCAAAAACAAGACATGAGACATTTTTAACCACTTGCTTACTGGGCACATATATCCCCTTCCTGCCCAGGTGAAATTTCAGCTTCCGGCACTGCGTCGCTTTAACTGACAATTGCGCAGTCGTGCGACGTGGCTCCCAAACAAAATTGGCGTCCTTTTTTTCCCACAAATAGAGCTTTCTTTTGGTGGTGTTTGATCACCTCTGCGTATTTTATTTTTTGCGCTATAAACAAAAAAAAAGTGACAATTTGAAAAAAAAAATAATATGTTTTACTTGTTGCTATAAAAAATAGCACCATTAAAAAAAAAAAAAAAAAAAATTCTCAGTCTAGGTCAATACGTATTTTACATATTTTTGGTAAAAAAAAAAAAAAAATCGCAATAAGCGACTGGTTTGCGCAAAAGTTATAGCGCCTACAAAATTACGGGACAGAATTATTATTTTTTTATTATTTTCTTTTCTTACTAGTAATGGCGGCGATCTGCGATTTTTATTGGGACTGGGACATTATGGCGGACACATCGGACACTTTTGACACCATTCACATTTACACAGCGATCAGTGCTATAAATACGCACAAATTACTGTATAAATGTGACTGGCATTGAAGGGGTTAACACTAGGGGGTGAGGAAGGGGTTAAATGTGTGCATAGTGTTCTAACTGTGGGGGAAGGGGACTGACTGGGGGAAGTGACCGATGCTGTGTCCCTATGTACAAGGGACACAGATCGGTCTCCTCTCTCCCTGACAGGACATGGATCTGTGTGTTTACACACACAGATCCACGTCCTTGTCTCTGTAACCACCGATCGCGGGTGCCTGGCAGACATCGCAGCCGCCAGGCATGCGCATTGGCATCTCAGTGATGCGGCGGGCACGTGCCCCCCAGTGGCCAGGAGGAGCGGAGGCCGTAAAAAGACGGTCTCCCAGAGATTTAGGCCTTGTACACACGAAGGGACAGTCCGATGAAAACGGTCCGCCGGACCGTTTTCATCGGACATGTCCACTGGGAGATTTCGGTCTGATGGCTGTACACACCATCAAACCGAAATCCGCGCAGGCAGGATATGCGGTGACGTGGCCGCGCCGTCGCCGCGACGATGACGCGGCGACGTGTGCGACCCTGGAAGGTCAATGCTTCCACGCATGCGTCGAATCACTTTGACGCATGCGAGGGCTTTCGGCCGAGCGGACATGTCCGGTAAGTCGTACAGACGACCGAACATGTCCGACGGACAGGCCTCCAGCGGACATGTTTCTTAGCATGCTAAGAAACATTTGTCCGCTGGAAACCTGTCCGATCCGCCGGAAAATTGTCCGGTCGGCCGTACACACGACCGAACATGTCCGCTGAAACTGGTCCCAGTTTCAGCAGACATGTTCGGTCGTGTGTATGAGGCCTTAGAGCCACCCTGCGGCCGTACAAAGTCGTACGGCCGTCGGGAAGTGGTTTAAGTGGGGTCTGCTGAACCTTTTTTTTTTACCTGTAGCACCACCGCCCCCCCCCCCCCCCCCGGCAAAAAAAAAAAAAAACTGCGTCTCCAGAACACGGGAGCCATCATGGAACGAGACACAAGAGCTCCGGCCGAAGTCTTTCCGCATACCAGACATTCCGATTTAGAAAAATCTAACTTCTAAGATTCCAGGGAGGGAGGCAGCGTGAGAACGCGTCTCGTATTTGTAAATAAAGGGCGGTTGCCATGTTCAAGAGAAATAGAGACTGCTTTAGACCGACTTAGGAACTGCCCAACGCTCTCGAAGGGCCCATCGGTGTCATGTACTTTTTTACACCATAAGAAGACAAGTAAGACCTCCTTCAATCATTATACAGGTATGTGATGGACCAACACAAGGTGGCACATAATTGTGAAGTGGAAGGAAAATGATAAATGGTTTTCAACATTTTTTTTACAAATAAATATGTGAAAAGTGTGGGGGGGACATTTGTATGGCGCCCCCTGGAGTCAATACTTTGTAGAACCGACTTTCTCTGCAAAGCAGGGGGCGCTAGACTAATTTGCCTCTCAGCCCAGTCCACCCCATAAGACTGTCACTACACTACCAGTGTAGAGTAAGGCAGTGGTGACTCTTTCCGTGCTGCCCCCCCTGGAAAGTGCTGCCCTAGGCCTGGGCCTTGTTGGCCTAGGCCAGGATACAGCGTTGGCCTCCAGATGTAACTCTTTAGCCAAAAATGCAGATATTAGCATGTACTGTATCTGAAAAATGAAAATAATTGCTCTACGGGGGGAACTAATTAATGGCACTGACACCAGGGATGGACTGGCCATTGGGACTACAGGGAGTTTCCCGGTGGGCCGATGGCTCAGTGGGCTGGCTTCAGTGACAGCGGCCTGGGAGTTTCTCTCTTCTGCCTAATCTTGTCCCATAAGGAGGGGGGGGGCACCAAACTGATTCTTTGCCCCGGGAGAAATAATGTCTAGCTTCCCCACTGGTACTGCCTATAAGAGGACCAGTACCAGCCGCTCTACTCTAATAAAGTAAAACGGCTAGTGGCTAGTGAAGGGGGAGAGGGGGCTTGGGTGGCTGGGGGGGGGGGGGTGTGGGAGTAGTCCGGCCGCTGTGGGAGAGACCTGTCAAAGTGGGCCAGTCTGGATGAAGTCCAGGGCCAAATTTTTGTCCCAGTCCAGCCCTGACTGACACTGTCACCTTCATACTTGTCCCGTAGGTTTGCTTTTGGTTTTAGCAGAAAAATTATCAGAATTCGGAAGGAGGGAACAGCGGTAAAGTACACAGCTGCTGCTGAATACACACAGGTGGGAATGGTATACATTATGGGAACCCGGCATCGTCCCCGTGAAATAATTTCTCAGTTTCTTGATGAATGGGCGGATGGATAATATTACTTTGGAGGGACGGGGCGATTTGCCGTAATACGCTCCAGCTGCTACTAAGTGCTCCCATTTATTTCGGTGAAATATCTGCCCGTGGCTCGGCGTTCTCGCTCAGAAGCCGCAAAAATAATACGAACGCTGTCATCACCGATTAATAAGGAAACCGACCTCTTCAAATATCTGCATCGTCCTCCTTCTTCTCTTGTTCAAGTCGTTCTCTTCTGTCTTATTTTCATTCTGGAGAGAGATAAAAAGGAAAGAAAGTTACTCCACTGAACATCGATCTGCTTCAAAGGCATGTCCAGGAGCGCTACGATTCAAAAAATGAAAATGGACAAAACATAATGATCAGAGGCTCTCTAATTAGGCAAAGTAGGCGGTGGCCTAAGGCCTTGCACCCACCTACTATGGCTCATACTTGTCTGTACATTTTGGTAATTTTTCAATATGAAAATGACTTGGAAGTTGGGCCACCCCTACAGGAATTAAGAGGGCTCTCCTTGCCCCAGGGTGCTTTTCTCCCCCGTGTACCCCATCCTATCCACGACACACCATTTCCTTGACCTTGTTTCTTTGCCTTATGGATCTTACGCTTCTGTAGATTTTGGCAATATGACAATGACTTGGCAGTTGGGCCACCCCTACAGGAATTAAAAGGGCTCTCCTTGCCCAGAGGTCCTTTTCTCCTCCCTTGTACCCCATCCTATCCATGATTGACCATTTCCTTGACCCTTTTCTTCTTGCTTTGCCTTATGGATCTTACTCTTCTGTAGATTTTGCCAATTTTTCAATATGACAATGACTTGGAAGTTGGATTTCTCCAACAGAGTTTGGATGCTGATGAGATGGATGACATGCATAGGGGGTCCAGGAATTTAGGAGGGTTCCCGCTGCCCCCTTGTAACAAATCCTATCCATAACCCACCATTATCATGGCCTGTTTCTTCTTTCTCTGTCTTATGACTCGTACTTCTCTGTACATTTTGGTAATTTTTCAATATGAAAATTGCTTGGAAGTTGGGCCACCCCTACAGGAATTAAGAGGGCTCTCCTTGCCCCAGGGTGCTTTTCTCCCTCGTGTACCCCATCCTATCCACGACACACCATTTCCTTGACCTTTTTCTTGTTTTTTTTTACCTTATGGATCTTACTCTTCTGTAGATTTTGCCAATATTTCAATATGACAATGACTTGGCAGTTGGATTTCTCCAACAGAGTTTGGATGCTGATGAGATGGATAACATGCATAGGTGGCCCAGGAATTTAGGAGGGTTCTCCCTGCCCCCGTGTACCCCATCCTATCCATGACCCACCATTTTCATGGCCTGTTTATTCTTTCTCTGTCTTATGGCTCGTATTTTTCTATACATTTTGCTAATTTTTTTGTATGAAAATGACTTGGAAGTTGGGCCACCCCTGCATTAATTAAGATGGCTCCCCTTGCCCCAGGGTGCTTTTCTCCCCCTTGTACCCCATCCTATCCACGACAGACCATTTCCTTGACCTTGTTTCTTTGCCTTACGGATCTTACGCTTCTGTAGATTTTGGCAATTTTTCAATATGGCAATGACTTGGCAGTTGGGTCACCCCTACAGGAATTAAGAGGGCTCTCCTTGCGCAGAGGTCCTTTTCTCCTCCCTTGTACCCCATCCTATCCATGATTGACCATTTCCTTGACCCTTTTCTTCTTGCTTTGCCTTATGGAACTTATTCTTCTGTAGATTTTGCCAATTTTTCAATATGACAATGACTTGGCAGATGGATTTCTCCAACAGAGTTTGGATGCTGATGGGATGGATGACATGCATAAGTGGCCCAGGAATTTAGGAGGGTTCCCATTGCCCCCTTGTAATCAATCCTATTCATGACCCACCATTTTCATGGCCTGTTTCTTCTTTCTCTGTCCTATGGCTCGCACTTCTCTGTACATTTTGGTATTTTTTCAATATGAAAATGACTTGGAAGTTGGGCCACCCCTGCTTGAATTAAGATGGCTCCATTTGCCCCAAGGTCCCTTTCTTCGCCTTGTTTCCCATCCTATTCATGACAGACCATTTCCTTGACCCTTTTCTTCTTTATTTGCCTTATGGAGTTTAAACACAGCCAAGGGTCTAACTACAACCATAGAAAAACTTTCAACTACTATGGGCCTCTGAAGCACAGGGGCCCAAAATTGACTGGCTACACAATAGCTTAATGTGGCAGCAGTAGCATTTGGCAGATACCCTTGCCTTTTTGGCAGACCATGCCACTACTATGGGGCCCTGAAGCACAGGAGTCCAAAACTGATTGGCAGAACAATGGCTTGTGCAGGCAACAGTAGCATTTGGCAGATACCCTTTTAATGTTGGCAGAACTTGCAACTGCTATGGGGCCCTAGAGCACAGGGGCCCAAAATTAACTGGGTACACCATAGCTTATTCTGGCAACAGTGGCATTTTGGCAGATCTCGCAACTACTATGGGGCACTGAAGCACAGGGGCCCAAAATTAACTGGGTACACAATAGCTTATTCTGGCAACAGTAGCATTTGGCAGATACCCTTTCAATGTCGGCAGACCTTGCAACTACTATGGGGCCTGAAGCGCAGGGGCCCAAAAATTACTGCCTACACAATGGGTTATGCAGGCAACAGTAGCATTTTGGCAGATACCGATGCAATTTTGGCAGAACGTGCAACTTCTATGGGGCCCTGAAGCACGGGGGCCAAAAACTGACTGCCCACACAATGGCTTATGCAAGCAGCAGTAGCATTTTGCAGATACCCTTGCAATTTCAGAAGACCTTGCAACTACTATGGGGCCCTGAAGCACAGGAGCCCAAAACTGACTGGCTGCAGATACCTTTGCAATTCTGTCCGACCTTGCAACTGTTATAGGGTCTGGAAGCACAGGGGCCCAAAACATGCTGGGCTACATACTTAGCCATAGTGTAGGAACCTCTGTACAATCACTAGAGTAAATACTGAGACAGGTGGCCCCTAAGTGGTTTTGCTCTGGGGCCCCAACACATATAGTATGGCCCTGAACACAAATAAGCTGGACGAACTTCTAGAAATGATACAAATTTGTTACTTGATAGAAAACAAACGTCTGCGCAGTTTTATTTCCCGTTCCACCCAAGGAATAAATTAATACATGCAGACGAAACAGATGAAGGTTGAATCGGAATTGAATTCTACCCGGGGTGACGTCAAAATAATTGCTGGGCCTCTGTAGCCCACATGTGGGCCACATTACGACGACACATGCCAACGTTGTACTTTAAGTGTTTTCATGTCGAGTGTGAGACAATAATATATGAGTGAGCCAGACGAAGGAAGGGGGCAGGGGGCTTTCTGATGGTTGCACGCAGCTCCGTTCATGAGATAAGCGTTTCGTGATGGATTCCAAGCCGACTCTGATTTTTTGTTTAATTCCGAGGGGTGGGAGTGGAGACAAATTATGAATCTGGTAAATTTCTGAGACGTATAGAAAAAAAAAAAAGGGCTTAAGTTTCTCAACCGGCTGCGTCCCGAACAATTAACTCCAGAAGGTAGTCTGAATTGGGTTTGATGCAGAGTAATTAGATGACATCATGTTGTCGGGGGCATGGAGATCCTGTGTTTTGTTGCCATGGATTTTTGTGATGACATCCATATGAGAAACTTTCGGACTTATCTCCCCTCATTAGCGCACGTTGTCAGATGAAAGGTTTGTCATTCCAGCTGCTCACCGCGGCGTCTGACCTTCGCTGGGCGTTGCAAAGAGGACGAGGGTGACAAAGAACGGAGGAGACATTTGTTTAAAGTTAATTTCAAAAGGATTTTTCCCTCTCCTTGCTGGAGCGACTGATCTAGGATTTATTTATCTAGGATTAAATGATATTGTAATAAATCACAAAATATGGGAGGCCTAATGAGATTCGGAACAGCTGTCAAATTCGATCCGGTTGGAGAAACCTTATACTGTATACGTCAATTTATCCATTGTGCTTCAGAATCGAGACTGACCAAGCTACTGAACTTACACAAGAAATGCCCTACAGCAGCCTTTCTCAAGCTTTTTACCCCAGAGGAACACCTGAAATAATTTTCAGGGATTGGGAAACCCCCTTTAAACTCATTCCGGGTCAGTGGTAAAAATGGCCCTTACATTGGTGGTCAGTAGGAAAAATGGCCCCTGTGTTGGGGCCAGTGGAAAAAATGCCCCTTGCGTTGATGACCAGAGGGAAAATTGCCCCTTACATTGGCGGCCAGTGTGAAAAAATGCCTTTTAAGTTGCTGGCCAGTGGGAAAAATGTCCCTTACCTTGGTGACCAGTGGGAAAATGCCCATTACATTGGTGGTCAGTGGGAAAATGCCCTTTCGATTGATTACCAATGGGAAAAAAGCTCCTTACATTGGCGGTCAGCAAGAAAAATGCCCTTACGTAAACGCAAGAATCTTACTCTCTATGGCCCAGATTCTCAATCCTAATCTGGGCCGTCGTATCTATGCGACTGATTCTTAGAATCAGTTACGCATAGATATCCATTAGATCCGACAGGCGTAAGGCTCTTACGCCGTCTGATCTTAACTGCAATTTTTATTTTTGCCCGCTAGGTGGCGCTTCCGTAGTTTTCCCCGTCGAGTATGCAAATTAGCTAGATACGCAAATTCCCGAACGTACGCGCAGCCGAAGCAGTAAAGTTACGACGTTTACGTTAGGTTTTTCCGGCGTAAAGTTGCCCCTGCTATATGAGGGGCAATCAATGTTAAGTATGGCCGTCATTCCCGCGTCTAAATTTAAAAATTTACGTCGTTTGCGTAAGTCGTCCGTGAATGGGGCTGGACGCCATTTACGTTCACGTCGAAATCAATGACGTCCTTGCGACGTCATTTGGAGCAATGCACCCTGGGATATTTTACGGACGGTGCATGCGCAGTACGTTCGGCGCGGGAACGATATTAATTTAAATGCTACACGCCCCCTACTGCCTATTTTGAATTAGGCGGGCTTGCGCCGTGTGATTTAAGCTACGCCGCCGCAACTTTACAGGCAAGTTCTTTATGAATAAAGCACTTGTCTGAAAAACTTGCGGCGGCGTAACGTAAATGAGATACGTTACGCCCGCCCTAAGTTACGCCATTCTACGAGAATCTGGGCCTCTGTCTCTACCTTCTCTTTCTGGCTCATGTGGCATTGCCTCTAACAATGTAAATAATAACAGATTTTCCATTGTAGTTACTCTACATTATAAGTATATCTATTACAAAAGCTATTCGATTTCTCACCTTTGGCACTCTTTTTCTTGGTAATGTTAAGTTGAGGTAATTGTTCAATATCAAGTTTGACGGTTTTGAAGACAAGGCTTCCCCATTGTTCTCATTGACCTTGCGAGAAGAATCTGTGAACATAGAAAAGGCAAGAGTATAGCAGATTGAAAAACGGCAGAAGAGAATTAAAGCAGGACTCCAGAGTCAAAACAATACTCCCTAAGCCCACTTCCCAACAATGAACACCACCCAATTAAATAATATATATCAAAATCTTATTCAAAATTGGGGACAGGGCCTGGACCAGTGTTTCTGGATGTACAGTTGGATATATGTTCTATATTTAGGATTTCTTTGGTCTATAAACCAGCAGTCCTGAGTGAACAGTGAGTAAAAAGTCTCAACATTTAGGAGGTATCTGGTCTATAAACCAGAGTGTAGGCAGGTGCAGTCTATTTCCTCCACTGCAGGTGGCGCTCAACTCAGCAGCATTGCAGGTAGAGAGGGAGTCAAAAGAAACATGTTCCTCTATGGTTTTCTGGGTCACTGGGGAAGCAATCCGGCTGGATACTGCTACTCCATGTGACTCTGGTGGTCATCTTGGGTCAGGCAGAGTCTATTTAAGACCCTAGTTTGGCATGCATTTTGCGAGTGATTAGTGTAGGGATATTTTACCCATCTGTCAGGGAAAGTGAACAGCAGAAGGGAAAAGTTCCAGACTTGTAGGGACAGGCTAAGGACACGCCATCCTTCTGAAATCCTCCCATTTGGGGCAAACCGGTCCGCATTCCACCCTCTAGGAGAGATACCGTCGGCATATCGAAGACCTGCTCCATTACAACCTGGGAGGGATCCCGGTCGGGTGCCTCCCCACTGGGTTGTTTGTAATGTTAAACTCTGTCTCTAATACAGTTTCCTACAACCAGACTCTGTGTATTTAATGCCGCAGCACCACACTGTACCTACTGGATATATGGTTCTATATTTGGATGTTTCTGGTCTATAAAGCAGAGGCTCTGAATGGACAGTTGGACAAATGGCTCTATATTTAGGATGTATCTGGTCAATAAACAAGAGACACCGAATGGGCAGCTGGTCAAATGGCTCTATATGTAGGATGTATCCGGTCTATAAACCAGAGGCTCTGGATAGGCAGTTGGACAAATGGCTCTATATGTAGGATGTATCCGGTCTATAAACCAGAGGCTCTGGATGGGCAGTTGGACAAATGGCTCTATATTTAGGATGTATCCGGTCTATGAACCAGAGGCTCTGGATGGGCAGTTGGACAAATGGCTATATATGTAGGATGTATCTGATCTATAAACCAGAGGCTCTGGATGGGCAGTTGGAAAAATAGCTCTATATTTAGGATGTATCTGGTCTATAAACCAGAGACACCGAATGGTCAGTTGGTCAAATGGCTCTATATGTAGGGTGTATCCGGTCTATAAACCAGAGGCTCTGGAGGATGGGCATTTGGTCAAATGGCTCTATATTTAGGATGTATCTGGTCTATAAACCAGAGGCTCTGGATGGGCAGTTGAACAAATGGCTCTATATGTAGGATGTATCCGGTCTATAAAGCAGAGGCTCTGGATGGGCAGTTGGACAAATGGCTCTATATTTAGGATGTATCTGGTCATTAAACCAGAGACACCGAATGGGCAGTTGGTCAAATGGCTCTATATGTAGGATGTATCCGGTCTATAAACCAGAGGCTCTGGAGGATGGGCATTTGGTCAAATGGCTCTATATTTAGGATGTATCCGGTCTATAAACCAGAGGCTCTGGATGGGCAGTTGGACAAATGGCTTTATATTTAGTATGTATCTGGGCTACAAAATACACGTTTTGGAAGCACACTTGATTACAAGGACATAAAGGAACGATTTGCATGGCTCTTTCTATTTTACATTAACAAAGAATTGTTTTTGGATTTGTAACAGCGACATGCAAATATCGTCTGTTTGATGTTAGCAATGCCCAACCTCAGCTGTGAAGAATAACGTGGTAAAAAATAACCTTTGCCTGGGAACGCCGGTCATTCATAGTCAAGCAGAGCTACGTACCGACAGGCCTCAGCGGGGTTCCTCGGAATAATTCATAGAACTTGGAGAGGTACAAGACCATGCTAAGCTTATCGGGTTCTTCATTGGATGCCATCTCCTTGGCCGAAGTGATTGGAGAGATTCCAAATTCCTTCTCGGCGATATCAAAGGCCAGCTGGTTGTTCCTGACAGCGTCATCCTCGTTCAAAGAGTCAAAGTCGCTGGGGGGGGGGAAGGGAACAGGGTCAGAAGACAGGATCATCGTTGAACATTAAGTACAAATAACATAATAAAATAATTGGACAGTGGGATTGATCTCATCATTCAGGTAGAAGATAGAAAAGAAAAAGAATATTTAGGACGATGTATAGGAGTTGTGTGTGAAGCCCACAGATCATTTTGAAAACTATTGGTCCAATGTTATGCACAATTATGAGAAGGCAGTAAAGTGGTCATTCTCAATGCCATAAGGCTAATGATATGGAAAGAATCAACTGGAACTTGTCCCAGTCTGCCAGCATCACTTTCCTCCCCTCATTTCCCTTCACCATTGTTTGTATCTTTGCTTATTTATTATGGTTAGGGTTAGTGGTTAGGGTTAGGGGTTAGGGTTTCCCATTGAAGAATATGGCTAGGACTCAGGAATTGGAACAGGGACCTCCCCCAAACGTCAGAAGGCGGGTTCCCAGAGGTCAAAGGTCACAGAGCGTGGCTGACCCACCCCCACCAAAGTGTACCGCCTACCCCAACTAAGTCGGGGAATGAACAAGTCGGGAAAATGAAACTTAAGATATTAACTTTACGTTTAAACCTAAAAGATTTAGGGCCATATCCACAAAAGAGATACTCCGGCGTAAGCCGTCGTATCTCTGGTTCTAACTTTGGAACTGATCCTCAGAAGCAGTTTTCCTAAGTTAGGCAGAAGATCCGACATCTGTAAGGGACTTACACTGCCGGATCTTAGGATGCAGTACCGCATCCGCCACTGGGGGCATTTCGAGTCGAAATGCCTCTTCTGGTATGCAAATTAGCACTTAGGGCGATCCTCAAAGCTTTTGTGCTTAGTTTTTTCGCCGTAAGTGTTAGTTTGCCAAGTGTAAAACTAGGGCTGCTTTTACAAAGTGTAAAGTTAGTCACACCTTGTAAAGGCCCATTCAAGCGACAGCATTTGGTATGCATTCCCGAGGGAGAACTCCACGGCAATTTGTAAAATCCAAACCGGCATGGGTTCCCCCCCAGGAGCATACCAGGCCCTTAGGTCTGGTATGGGTTGTAAGGAGACCCCCCCTCCGCCGAAAAATCGACGTAGGGGGTCCCCCTACAATCCATACCAGACCCGTATCCATAGCACGCTACCCGGCCGGTCAGGAAGGGAGTGGGGACGAGCGAGCGCCCCCCCCTCCTGAGCCGTGCCAGGCCGCATGCCCTCAACATGGGGGGGTTGGGTGCTCTGGGGCAGGGGGGCGCACTGCGGGCCCCCCCACCTCAGAGCACCCTGTCCCCATGTTGATGAGGACAGGACCTCTTCCCGACAACCCTTGCCGTGCACCCACCACGTGGATACCAACCGGAGCATGATGGGACGGTGATGCCTATATAAATGGGATGCAAGGCGCGCTTCCATCATTACAGCGACAAGTCAACATCGGAAGAGGGGAGAAGAACAGAAGAGAAGACCCTGACGTCACAGAAGACCGCGCCGGCTGCCTGTTAGAAATTGAGCTAACACACAAAGATAGCAGGCAGCCAGCGCTGAAGAAGAAGGCACCGGACATCTGCAGAAGAACCGGGGTTCGCCGAGTCAACAGCGGAAGAGGGGAGAAGATGGAAGAAGACCCCCGGAGTCCGGAGAAGCCCCCCGGAGAGCGGAGAAGACCCCCGGAGAGTGGAAGAAGAAGCCCCCCCTGCTAATAGAGCTAATAAAGAAGACAGGGGGGGCATCCGGAGCAGAATAATAAATTATTTTAAAAACCCTTGTGTTGTGTGTTTACTAACTTTAACTTTTTGCCTACAGGTGAATGGATAGGGGTACGATGTACCCCATATCCATTCACTTAGGGTGGGGGGCCGGTATCTGGGGGCCCCCTTATTTGAGGGGACTCCCAGATTCCTATAAGCCCCCGCCCGCAGACCCCGACAACCAACGGCAAGGGTTGTCGGGAAGAGGTCCTGTCCTCATCAACATGGGGACAGGGTGCTCTGAGGTGGGGGGGCCCGCAGTGCGCCCCCCTGCCCCAGAGCACCCAACCCCCCCATGTTGAGGGCATGCGGCCTGGCACGGCTCAGGAGGGGGGGGCGCTCGCTCGTCCCCACTCCCTTCCTGACCGGCCGGGTAGCGTGCTTTGGATACGGGTCTGGTATGGATTGTAGGGGGACCCCCTACGTCGATTTTTCGGCGTGGGGGGTCTCCTTACAACCCATACCAGACCTAAGGGCCTGGTATGCTCCTGGGGGGGGAACCCATGACGGTTTTTTCTTTGAAAATTGGCATGGAGTTCTCCCTCAGGAATGCATGCTGAGCGACGTTATCTATTTTTTTAATAATTATTTGTTTGCCCGGCGCGTATATTTTTTTTCACCCGTCGCAACTTTAGTGTCCCGTCGCAATCCACAAAGCCGCCCGGCGTCAATTACGTTCGCGCGCTGCACGTCGGGAAAATTACGTCACACGCATGCGCAGTACGGCCGGCGCGGGAGCGCGCCTCATTTAAATTATAAACGCCCCCTGGAGAGGAGGACCGCCTTACGACGGCGGCACTTAAGTTACACGGCCTGAAATTTCTAGGTAAGTGCTTTGTGGATCAGGCACTTAGGTAGAAACTTTAAGTCAGTGTAACTTAACTGCTGAAAGTTAAGTTACGCCGCCTGGCTGAGGATTTGGCCCTTAGTATTCTCTTAAGCCAGCAGGTGGAGCTTTGGGTTCCTTTTCACATGGTAATCTCTATTTATCCCGAGATGATTAGTTTATGTGCTGACCTTTTAGCTTTCCCCTAGTTCTATGGGAATCCTTTGTCTTTAATTAAAAAATACTAATAATTAAAAAAAAGATTATATACAAAGCAAAGAAATCAGATATAAAATATTTTAAAAACGTATGAACTGAAAAAATAGATAAATAAGATTGACCCTAATCCATTGCAGTTTCCCCTTTAACTTTTTGTGTATGGTCTTCCTTGCGTAATTTCAGTTTTATTGACATCTTTCATCATTTGCTTCCTCTATATCAGGGGTCTCTAAACGTTTAAAAACAAAGGGCACGTCGCATATACTCCCTAAGAAACGACGGCTCAATGCGTACGACGTGAACGTAACCTACGACCCAGCCCCATTCACGTACGACTTACGCAAACAACGTAAAATACGACAGCTGTTCTGACGTCCATACCCTAACATGACTTACCCCTGCTTTATGAGGGATAACTATACGCCGGACGTATGCCTTACGTAAACGGCGTAGCTTACTGCGACGGGCGCAAGTACGTTCGTGAATCGGCGTATCTAGGTCATTTACATATTCAACGCGTAAATCAATGGAAGTGCCCCTTGCGGCCAGCGTAAATATGTGCACAAGATACGACGGCGTACGAGACTTACGTCGGTCGGATGGAGACAAAATTCAGGCGTATCTGGTTTCAAGAATACGGCGCATAGATACGACGGCGCATCCGTGGACTTATGCGGCGTATAAGAAGATACGTCAGCGTAAGTCCTACCTGAATCTGGCCCATTGTCTATAGACAAAAGTGACGTGTTGTATCCCTCGTCCGCCGCAAACCGCGGCCTGTGGCTCAGCTCAGTCTGCTGCTGTGTGCAGTGTGCCCGCCGCCCACTCACCCCCACCGGCTTGCGAGTCCCACACACTGACCTGAAAGGCAACTAAGGCAATCGCACGAGGCACTTCTGAGGGCGAGGCCTAAGGCGATTGCCTAATTTGCCCAATTAAAGAGCCGCCTCCGTCTATAGTTGGGCAGCTAGCTTATTGGCTGTTGCCCTCCTCCTTTCAATTATAGAGACACCAACCCTAAAAACACCAACCCTCCATGTTCCTCATAGACACATTTGCATAGAAAGGATGGATCGGCGACACCAGTTTTTATGGATGTGTGCTTTCTCATTGAGCCTAGTACTGCTCATATATATATAAACCACTGATTCATATGACACTCCAGCGCCAAGAAGGCATACGTGCACAATGTGCGCAACTTACAGAAGTTCTGGCCGAAAATGGTGAATGATGGCGCACAGGGCCAAGCCGTTTCTCCAGGAGCCGGTCAGGTTTGTGACATTGACATTCCGGTAGCCCTCCGTCTGCTTCTGACACCAGGTCAGAAGTCTGTTGGGTCGAACGTCGGACTCTGATGAGACAAGGAGAGAAGGACATTGGCTGAGTCTCAGGAAAAGCCGAGCATCAGAGGAAGGGGCATGAAGGTGGCCGAGGCTCTTGCTTACCATGTCGGCTTAGATTGACCGACCTCCTGATGGAACTCACTCTCTCTAAAGGACAGCCTTGCAGTTCATTGGTGATGTAGAGATGCCTCACCTGCAGTCAAACATAAGAGGAAGTTACATTTGGGTGACGTTGGGAAAATTCGGGGGTCTTGAGAAGGGCAGGGAGCCTCGGGGGCGGTCTGGAAAAGGGCGTGGAGGAATATCAGACCTGCCTTTGGTGAGCTGCCAGTCTCTGAGTGAGGGGTTCTTTTACTTTTCTGTGTCTTTCACTCCCTTAGCTTTTGTTGGTTAGTATCTTTTTGAAGAAGGGCTGCATGCATAATGGGTGCGGGTTTGTTTCTTGACCTTGCAGGTTTGTCTGGTGTAGTGGTGCGAGTTGTAGTAAGATTTATTTTCCCCGGGGATGACATGATTTTCACTTTTTCTGTAAAGTCTTTTTGTTTGAGAGCAGATTTGCTATATTTATTTTCATTTATGTAAATATGTATATATTTATGTATTTTTTTTAATATATATATATATATATAGTGATTTTATGCTTATTGATTGCAAGACTTTTAATAAAGAAAAATTGGGAAGAATGTGCTTTACAATGGTGGTCAACAGGAAAATGCTCCTTACATTGGTGATCAGTGAGAAGAATGTCCCTTACATTGGTGATCAGTGAGAAGAATGTTCCTTACATTGGTGATCAGTGAGAAGAATGTTCCTTACATTGGTGATCAGTGGGAAGAATGTTCCTTACATTGGTGATCAGTGAGAAGAATGTCCCTTACATTGGTGATCAGTGAGAAGAATGTCTCTTACATTGGTGATCAGTGGGAAGAATGATCCTTACATTGGTGATCAGTGGGAAGAATGTCCCTTACATTGGTGATCAGTGGGAAGAATGTCCCTTACATTGGTGATCAGTGGGAAGAATGTTCCTTACATTGGTGATCAGTGAGAAGAATGTCCCTTACATTGGTGATCAGTGGGAAGAATGTCCCTTACATTGGTGATCAGTGAGAAGAATGTCCTTACATTGGTGATCAGTGAGAAGAATGTCCCTTACATTGGTGATCAGTGAGAAGAATGTTCCTTACATTGGTGATCAGTGAGAAGAATGTTCCTTACATTGGTGATCAGTGAGAAGAATGTCCCTTACATTGGTGATCAGTGGGAAGAATGTCCCTTACATTGGTGATCAGTGGGAAGAATGTCCCTTACATTGGTGATCAGTGAGAAGAATGTCCCTTACATTGGTGATCAGTGAGAAGAATGTCCCTTACATTGGTTATCAGTGGGAAGAATGTTCCTTACATTGGTGATCAGTGAGAAGAATGTCCCTTACATTGGTGATCAGTGGGAAGAATGTCCCTTACATTGGTGATCAGTGAGAAGAATGTCCTTACATTGGTGATCAGTGGGAAGAATGTTCCTTACATTGGTGATCAGTGAGAAGAATGTTCCTTACATTGGTGATCAGTGGGAAGAATTTTCCTTACATTGGTGATCAGTGGGAAGAATGTTCCTTACATTGGTGATCAGTGAGAAGAATGTTCCTTACATTGGTGATCAGTGAGAAGAATGTTCCTTACATTGGTGATCAGTGGGAAGAATTTTCCTTACATTGGTGATCAGTGGGAAGAATGCTCCTTACATTGGTGATCAGTGAGAAGAATGTCCCTTACATTGGTGATCAGTGAGAAGAATGTTCCTTACATTGGTGATCAGTGGGAAGAATGTCCCTTACATTGGTGATCAGTGGGAAGAATGTCCCTTACATTGGTGATCAGTGGGAAGAATGTTCCTTACATTGGTGATCAGTGAGAAGAATGTCCCTTACATTGGTGATCAGTGAGAAGAATGTCCCTTACATTGGTGATCAGTGGGAAGAATGTCCCTTACATTGGTGATCAGTGGGAAGAATGTCCCTTACATTGGTGATCAGTGGAAAGAATGTCCCTTACATTGGTGATCAGTGAGAAGAATGTCCCTTACATTGGTGATCAGTGAGAAGAATGTCCCTTACATTGGTGATCAGTGAGAAGAATGTCTCTTACATTGGTGATCAGTGGGAAGAATGATCCTTACATTGGTGATCAGTGGGAAGAATGTCCCTTACATTGGTGATCAGTGGGAAGAATGTCCCTTACATTGGTGATCAGTGGGAAGAATGTTCCTTACATTGGTGATCAGTGAGAAGAATGTCCCTTACATTGGTGATCAGTGGGAAGAATGTCCCTTACATTGGTGATCAGTGAGAAGAATGTCCTTACATTGGTGATCAGTGAGAAGAATGTCCCTTACATTGGTGATCAGTGAGAAGAATGTCCCTTACATTGGTGATCAGTGGGAAGAATGTCCCTTACATTGGTGATCAGTGGGAAGAATGTCCCTTACATTGGTGATCAGTGAGAAGAATGTCCCTTACATTGGTGATCAGTGAGAAGAATGTCCCTTACATTGGTTATCAGTGGGAAGAATGTTCCTTACATTGGTGATCAGTGAGAAGAATGTCCCTTACATTGGTGATCAGTGGGAAGAATGTCCCTTACATTGGTGATCAGTGAGAAGAATGTCCTTACATTGGTGATCAGTGAGAAGAATGTCCCTTACATTGGTGATCAGTGAGAAGAATGTTCCTTACATTGGTGATCAGTGAGAAGAATGTTCCTTACATTGGTGATCAGTGAGAAGAATGTCCCTTACATTGGTGATCAGTGGGAAGAATGTCCCTTACATTGGTGATCAGTGGGAAGAATGTCCCTTACATTGGTGATCAGTGAGAAGAATGTCCCTTACATTGGTGATCAGTGAGAAGAATGTCCCTTACATTGGTTATCAGTGGGAAGAATGTTCCTTACATTGGTGATCAGTGGGAAGAATGTCCCTTACATTGGTGATCAGTGAGAAGAATGTCCCTTACATTGGTGATCAGTGAGAAGAATGTCCCTTACATTGGTGATCAGTGGGAAGAATGTTCCTTACATTGGTGATCAGTGGGAAGAATGTCCCTTACATTGGTGATCAGTGAGAAGAATGTTCCTTACATTGGTGATCAGTGAGAAGAATGCCCCTTACATTGGTGATCAGTGAGAAGAATGTCCCTTACATTGGTTATCAGTGAGAAGAATGTCCCTTACATTGGTTATCAGTGGGAAGAATGTTCCTTACCGTGGTGGTCAGAATTCCACATTTACAGACAGTTACAAAGATCATTGGCATCCTGTATCTGGCTCTGCCAAGTGGCAGTGGCCATGGAATTATGTAGGCACAATCAAATGGCAGCTCAAGGAACCCCTAGGCACCTCTGGAGGAACCCTATGGTTCCACGGATGGTTGGTTGAGTACGGCTGCACTAGGCCATGAAATATATTAGGATTGAACGGTCGCGCACACGCACCTGATGCCCCCGGACACAGCTGGAGTTGAGGTTGGGGTAGCGGCTCGCGGGGTCGATCGTGTACTGGTCAAAGTTTTTGCTGATGTTCTCCGGCGTCGTCTGAGGTAGCAAACGGTAAATACTCTCCCTGAAAGAAGACAGAACATAATCAGATGTCTACAAAACTCCCCCCCGGAGAATCATCACTCTTCAGATATTTCCTTCAACTTTGGAACCTCTTGCCAAATCTGCCATGTGGCGCCGTGGCCAAAGGGGGGGAAACGGTCATTTCATCTAAATCAGTGTGATTTGCAGGGTAAATATGTAGCACACCATACATTACATGATGTCATCTCATTGTGCGCTCACGGAACCTTCCCCAAGGTATAATCTTCTCCCCCCCCCTCCCCCAGCCGCTAAAGCCGAGATGTAACCACTCACCATAAATTATCTACAAGCTGCTTTTTTGGGGCCTTTTACATTTCTGACAGATGATTTTTTTTTTTAAACTCGACGACCACAGACAAGTGAGTCAGAAATGAATCAAGGACACGTCTTTAGCGTTCGAGGAGAAAGGATGACCTCACGTGAGCGCGCCGCCGTGCCCTAGATTAGATCCAGCTAGGAAGACTGTTCCACATTAAAGTCAAACTTTTCATTTTTTCTTTCCTCAGAGTTTCGGTTTTGCCGACCACAACGTGTAATTGTGAAGTCGCAGTGAGCAGAATTATTTTTATATAAAAGCATATTGGGATTCCTAATTACCGTGCCAGCTGTCCTTGATTTATACGGGCGCTCTTCGCAGCTAGGGATCGAGGAACATCCATGTGTCCTAAAACTAAATGTTCAGCAGAGTCTGGAGGGGTGGCCAAGATATTTTGAGACCCTTTTCAACTTAAAAAAAAAAAAAAAGGGGGTTGCCTTCCGGGTCCCTGGGGACCCCGGGCCTCTTACAGGTGTACTGCCTGTACCCCACTGATGGCGGCCCTGAGATGGAGCTGATAATCACAGTACATAAGTATTTATTTTCTATAACCCTTAGCTCCATCTAGTGGCTATACAGTGCCTTGAAAAAGTATTCATACCCCTTAAAATGTCCAGTTTGCATTTCCTACAATGGCTCAGAGTCCCTGGAAAACAAATTAAAGTGTTTCCGTCTTTCCGCTATGGAGCGCAGTGTCGCCATTTTAGGTCTGTGATATAAATGACCATATGGTGATCTATATAAAGCCTCGCTATTTTTGTCCCGGAGGGGGGGGGGGGGGGGGCACTTGGAGATATTAGTGTCATATGGCAAAACAGAGTAAGCTGGAAGCTTCCAAAAGCAGATGGAAGACAAAGCAGAAGCTTTTGGTAGTTTTATAAGTTGGGTGACTACACAGTGCTGGAGTCGTGTCCCAACAACTGGGGGTCATGGGAGAGGATAGCGGGGGGGGGGGGGCAGCGGCCATGATGGTTTGTTGACTTCATCCTTCTATGGGACACGGGGCTTTTTTTTTCTTCTGGAAAACTGGGAGAAAATCCTACCTTTCAGCCAGGACCTCGAGGGGCGGCGTCCCCTGAGCCCAGCTCTTCACCATCCAGGCCGTGTCGAAGGCCGCCAGAAATCCTCGGGCACAGCCCGTCCCCATTGGCCAGAAAGGCTGCAAGACAGACAGGTTATGTTTCTTCAGCTGGACACGTGAGAAGTCACACTAGAAAGAAACAGGCAATGCAGCAACAGGCAACTAAAAACCGGGGGAGGTCCCCCAACATTTCTGGAGGTCCAGTTTATGTCTAGCTTCTCGGTCTTTCTAATGTGACAGCCTCTGGAATAACATAGCAGTCTCTCTAATGTGACAGCCTCTGCAATAACATAGCAGTCTCTCTAATGTGACAGCCTCTGCAATAACATAGCAGTCTCTCTAATGTGACAGTCTCTGGAATGACATGACAGCCTCTCTACCTGGGCAAAGTTTGCTGTCACTACCACCCTGGTTATGAGTCATGGCCAACTGAGTTTTACACCACCCTACCTTACCTTAAAACCCCAGATGAAGGGGAGATGTTTGAACACTCGAAACGCGTTGATTTTTGGAATACGCCTGTGCTGGACTTTATTATTACCATAGGTGTGCGCAGCCTATTGCATTAGGGTGTGCACCCCAAAGATCAAACATATTTGCATGTGTATATACAGTATACTGATGGTGTCAGCAGAGCCGTGGACAGTGTCAGTAGTTTTTATTTTTTTATTTTATTAGGGAGCTTTGGTTAAATATCAGGGGTCTATTTCTGTGCGTTACTGCACGTTTAACGCAGTATGTTTCTGTGCATTAGTGCATGTTTAACGCAGTATATTCCAGTGCGTTACTGCACGCTTAACGCAGTATATTTCAGTGCCTTACTGCATGTTTAACGCAGTATATTTCTGTGCATTACTGCATGTTTAACGCAGTATATTCCAGTACGTTACTGCACGTTTAATGCAGAATATTTCTGTGCATTAGTGCACGCTTAACGCAGTATATTTCAGTGCATTACTGCATGTTTAACGCAGTATATTCCTGTGTGTTACGTGCCATTTAATGCTGTATTTTTCTGTGCGTTAGTGCACGTTTGACACAGTATACTGTAGTTCGGCGCAATCTGCACCACACAGGGTGATTAGGGTGTGCCTAGGCACACCTGGCACACACCCTGTGCGCACGCCTATGATTATTACAGTGTGGTGGTTCAATCCCAGTCCTACTCATTACGGTCATAGCCCAAGGTGACCAACCGAAACCCCTTTGGAGCAGAACCTGCCAACCCACCGTCCGGACATCATACCCAGAGTATGTAGTAGTAGATTGGCATTTTAAGTAGGAGTCTCTTTTTCTCCACACGCAAAGGCATCACTATCCCCAATTAAAAATATCAAATTATTTTTTCTTGTCAAAAAAAAATAAAAATAAGATCCAATTCTTCAACCTACCTGAGTTGGACTATAGGGACACTCCATTAAAAAAATGACCACATATACAGTACTTATGCTATAGATATTATTCGGAAGTCCTTGATAAGTATCAGCAGTCATATCCATATATGTGTGATAACATTTTGATTAGGAAGGATTTATCTGCTGGTAAATGTAAATGTATGACGTGTTTCGAGGCCCAAGGTCTTCTTCAGGCAGAGTGACCCACCATGTCTGTAGAAGTGGACCTTGATATGATTGTGTGCCATGACTGTCTACATTTCCAACACATAAAAGCATATTTCTCTTCTCATGAAAGGCCAGAAACTCCATAAAATGTAAACCTTCCTTCAAAACGTGCAATCAGAAAGAGAGAAGAAGGCAATGGTGGCTGGTGCTCAAATTTTTTGGGGGGCAAATTCTGAAAAAAAAAAACACCCATCAATTGCAGCCTCACTGTGCCCATCAAACGCAGTCACTGTGCCCATCAAATGCAGCCACTGTGCCATAAAACGCAAAAACTGTGCCATCAAATGCAGTCACTGTGCCCATCAAACGTAGCCACTTTGCCCATCAAATGTTGCCACTGTGCCCCAAATGGTGCCACTGTGCCCGTTAAACATTGTCACTGTGCCCCAAATGCTGTCACTGTGCCCAAACGCTGCCACTTTGCCCATTAAATGTTGCCACTGTGCCCCAAATGCTGCCACTGTGCCCCAAATGTTGCCACTTTGCCCATCAAACGTTGCCACTGTGCCCAAATGCTGCCACCACTGTGCCCCAAATGCTGCCACTTTGCCCATTACACATTGCCACTGTGCCCTAAATGCTGCCACTTCGCCCATTTAACGTTGCCACTGTGCCCCAAATGCTGCCACTGTGCCCCCGTCTGCCCGGTACTTACCTTGTCTCGGGTGACGGCTAACGCTGTCCATTGTTTTCCATTTATTCCCCAATCTGATGTTTTCTCCCGCCCGCTCCTCGTCCTCTGCTATGATTGGACGCCTGATAGGCAATCACAGCAATTGTCATTTCAGCCAATCAGGTGGCAGGTAACACAGACCCAGCGCACCTGATTGGCGGGTTCAATGCTAGCAAAGCGAATTCCTTCGTTTTGCTAACACACAACTGAGTGATATGCTCGCTTCTGACATTTTTGGACACAGGTGCTTCCAAAAAGCACCCCCACCGCTGTAATTCAGGGGCCCGGTGACCGAAAATGGGCCGGGTACCTGAATAGGGGGTGTCAGCAGTGACCATAGATAGAGTCATGCAATGTATTAATCTATCTATGGGATTAGAGCAGTGCAGGAGAGAGGTGGCGGCGCTCCTGCGCCCTTTATGGACGCCCCGCCACTGGAAGAAGGTAAAAGTTTTCAGTCATAGCTTTACAATAACAGACAATAACCTCGCCCACAATAAAACCCACATACACTGGACCATTGAGTGGACACCATGCTTCATACGTGGACCTACCTCAAGTAAACTGTCTCCGACAAGGGCCACCAGGACATGGTGTCCGCGCCGTTCTCTGACCAGGGCGGCGTTTTCCGAGGCGTACATCGAGGTAAAGTCGAACATGGCTACGTCAGGCTGCTCGTAATGGTTGATGGCGAAGTCCAAAGACGGCAGCTGGTAGTTTGTGGCGAAGTCTGCGGCTTCCCGGGCGTAGGACTGCAGGCTGTCCTGATCCACATTCTGGGCACAAAGCAACGCCTCGGCATCAGCATTATCCTGAGGAACATACAAAGCAAATCCTTATGTTGTGATACCGAGACTCCATGATTGAAAGAAATAATTCAATTAATTATAAATTACAAATTAGTTACACATTATTATTCTTATTATTAATTTATGAATTAATAAATAATAAATGTAAATTTAAATTATAATTTATAATTAATATTTATAAATATACATATAACTTATGACCATAAATATAAAAATAAAATATAATTATTAATTCATTATTATTAATTATAACTACAGTTGTTAAAAATATATTATATGAATTCATTTATCACTGTATAGCTGACCTAAGATGTTGGTTTATACACCCTTGATGACTATATTTAATTATATTGTTATGGCTGTATATAAGAATGTACCTGATTTTTTTTTCTGACTCAATAAAACTTTTATTGCAAAAAAAATAAAATAAATAATAATAATTAATTCATGTATTTATTTATTTATTTGCAATAAAAGTTTTATTGAGTCAGAAAAAAAAATCAGATACATCCTTATATACAGCCATAACAACATAATTAAATATAGCCATCAAGGGTGTATAAACCAACATCTTAGGTCCGCTATATAGCGATCAATATATAACGCGTATATTAAAGATCAATAACATCTTAGTTATTATTTTTATTGCAAGCACCCAATAGTGTGTGTTTCGTCATAATCATGCATTTCACGTAGGGCCGCTCTATGTTGTGAGGGCGTAGCGTATCTTATTTACGCTACGCCGCCGCAACTTAAGAGAGGCAAGTACAGTATTCACAAAGCACTTGCTTCCTAAGTTACGGCGGCGTAGCGTAAATGGGCCGGCGTAAGCGCGCGTAATTCAAAGTAGGCAGGTCGTGGGCGTGTTGTATTTAAATGAGGCTTGACCCCATGTAGATGCATGGCCGAACGAACGGCGCATGCGCGCGCATGCCGGGAATCACGTCGTATTTACGCCCCAAAGATACGCCGGCTCAATGCCTGTGACGTGAACGTAACCTACGCACAGCCCCATTCACGTACGACTTACGTAAACGACGTAAAATACGACGGCTGTTCCCTGGTCCATACCCTAACATGACTTACACCTACTTTATGAGGCTTAAGTTTACGCCGGATGTACGACTTACGTAAACCGCGTATATGAATGCGCCGGGCGCAAGTACGTTCGTGAATCGGCGTATCTCTCTCATTTGCATATTCGAATCGTAAATCAATGGAAGCGCCCCTTGCGGCCAGCGTAAATATGCGCCCAAGATACGACGGCGTAGGAGACTTACGTCGGTTGGATGAAGCCTATTTTCAGGCGTATCAAGTTTTATGGGCACGGCGCATAGATACGATGGCGCACATTTACACTTACACGGCGTATCTCGAGATACGTCGGCGTAAGTGTTTTGTGAATCTGGACCATAGTGTTTTTTTCAAAATTGTCGCTTTTCTTTTGTTTATAGTGAAAAAAAAAAAAACGCAGAGGTGACCAAATACCACCAAAATAAATCTCTATTTGTCAGAAAAAAAGGGTGTCAATTTTGTTTGGGAGCCACGTCGCACGCCCGCGCAATTGTCATTCAAAGTGCGACAGCGCTGAAAACTACAAAATTGCTCTGGGCAGGAAGGGGGTAAAAATGCCCCGGGTATTGAAGTGGTTAAAAAAAAAATGCTGAATCAGAGCCAATGAATGAGCAGAATCCACCTACGTTCAGGATGACCCCCTTGTCCAGCAGACTCTGCTTTTTTGCAGTCATCACGAAATAATGCGTGCTGTCCTTGTAATACACAATGTTCTCAAGGTCGATCCCTGGAAGCAGAAAAGAGATAAAAGAGAAAAAAAGTTTATTGTCAGGGAAAAGCCGCCAGTGATATCTTCTGCAGCTGCGAGTCTTGGAAAAGCGTCCTCTGTGTTTATTTCAATGAGAGATTACAAGAAGCGTAGGAATACACGCTGCCCACACATCCCGAGCTACAATAACATTGGATCTATTGTCAGGGTTTTTTTTTTTTTTCAATCTTGAATACAGTAAAGGGATGAATAAGGGATTGTGTCCACTAAGGCCCCTGCGCACATCTGAGCATTTCATAAACATGCGCAAAATTGTGCGTTTGTGGTGCCAGTCATTGTCACCCCCAAACGCAGCAAGCAGATGTTTTTCCGCATAATACCCTGTTTCCCCGAAAATAAACCCTACCCCGAAAATAAGACCTAGGGGTAGATTCACAGACAGAGTACGCCGGCGTATCTACTGATACGCCGGCGTACTTTCAAATTTCCCGCGTCGTATCTTTAGTTTGAATCCTCAAAACAAGATAAGACGGCATCTGGGTTAGATCCGACAGGCGTACGTCCTCGTACGCCTTTCGGATCTAAGATGCAATACTTCGGCGTCCGCTGGGTGGCGTTCACGTTGTTTTCCGCGTCGGGTATGCAAATGAGCCATTTCCGACGATCCACGAACATACGTGCGGCCGTCGCATTTTTTTACGTCGTCTGTAGTCGGCTTTTTCCGGCGTATAGTTAAAGCTGCTATTTCGTCGCGTATAGTTAGATTTGCCATGTTAAGTATGGCTGTCGTTCCCGCGTCGAAATTTGATTTTTTTCTTTTTTTTTCCTTAGTCGTCCGTGAATCGGAATGTACGTAAGTCACGTCTAAGTTTAAAAAAATGACGTCCGTGCAACGTCATTTCGCGCAATGCACGGCGGGAAATTTAGAAACGGAGCATGCGCAGTTCATTCGGCGCGGGGACGCACTTCATTTAAATGAATCACGCACCCTAATCGCCGATTTGAATTCCGCCGCCAGAGATACACTACGCCGTCGTAAATTACGGCGCGAATTCTTCCAGGATTCGATTTAAAGCCAGGTAAGATACGGCGGCGTAGTGTATCTCTGATACGCTGCGCGGGTGCAGATCTCTGTGGATCTGCCCCCTAGTGTTATTTTTGGGGATGGCTGCAATATAAAGCCCTACCCCGAAAATAAACCCTAGTTAAAGTCGTCGTAAAAACATGTGCAGTGTGTCTCCTTTTTGTAACTTTGTTTTGGAAAATACCTTACTTACAGTGCCACTGGGCGCTCACGTGACCGGCTGGAGATCTTCTCCTCTCCAACGTCAGCGGTCCCTTCCTCTGCAGTGCTCAGAGTGGAGAAGAAGAGCTACGGCGGGTCACTGTGCTGGCTATCATGCTTTAAAATATTGTTTTGTTTTTTTATTTCAACATTTTTGTCTTTTTTCCTTTATATAGCAAAAAATAAAATTAACCGCGGTGACCAAGTACCGCAGAAAGCTCTATGTGTGTGAATTTTTTTTTTTATTTAGGTATAGTGTTGCATGACCGCGCAACTTACCAATTTAAGGGGTTGTAAAGGTTTGTGTTTTTTTTAAAAACACCTGGCAATCACGGGCCCCCTCCCAGCCCCCCCCCCCCCTATTTTACTTACCTGATCCTGAGCCATTGGCTCCTGCTGCAGTCAATCAAATCCAATGACGCAGGCACCAGGGGGCGGGGCCAAGTCATACACTCGGCGTCTATGGACGCCGAGTGTATGACACCGGAGCGTGCCCGCAAGGTAACCCCCCTCCTGAGAGAGCTTCCCAGAGGGGGTTATCTAATGCAAGGAGGAGCCGCAAGAGCCCCTTTGGGACCCCAGAAGAGGAGGATCGGGGCCACTCTATGCAAAATTCACTGCACAGTGGAGGTAAGTATGACATGTTTGTTATTTACGTGCACATTTACGTTGCCAGAATGGCACGGCTGGGCACAGGCACGTACAGGTACGTCCTGTGCTAGTACCCAGCCGTGGGTCGCGGGCGCGCGCCCCCGTCACGGTCCGAAGCTCCAGGACCACGGGACCCGCGGACCCGATCGCCCCTGGAGTCCCGGGATCGGTCCCCGGAGCTGAAGAACGGGGACAGCTGTGTGTAAACACAGCTTCCCAGTTCTTCACTGTGGCGGCGTCATCGATCGTGTGTTCCCTTTTATAGGGATACAGTTGTAAACACATATTAGGTCACACATAACCCCTACAGCGCCCCCTGTGGTTAACTCCCAAACTGCAATTGTCATTTTCACAATAAACAATGCATTTTAAATGCATTTTTTGCTGTGAAAATGACAATGGTCCCAAAAATGTGTCAAAATTGTCCGAAGTGTCCGCCATAATGTCGCAGTCACGAAAAAAATCGCTGATCACTGCCATTAGTAGTAAAAAAAAAAAAAAATAATAAAAATGCAATAAAACTATCCCCTATTTTGTAAACGCTATAAAATTTTGCGCAAACCAACCGATAAGCGCTTATTGCGTTTATTTTTACCAAAAATAGGTAGAAGAATACGTATCGGCCTAAACTGAGGGGAAAAAAAAGTTGTTTTATATATTTTTGGGGGATATTTATTATAGCAAAAAGTAAAAAATATTGAATTTTTTTCAAAATTGTCGCTCTATTTTTGTTTATAGCGCAAAAAATAAAAACCGCAGAGGTGATCAAATACCACCAAAAGAAAGCTCTATTTGTGGGGGAAAAAAAGGACGCCAATTTTGTTTGGGAGCCACGTCGCAGGACCGTGCAATTGTTTGTTAAAATGACGCAGTGCTGAATCGCAAAAAACTGGCCGGGTCCTTTAGCTGCCTAGAGGTCCGGGTCTTAAGTGGTTAAAGTAGTGCAGTGCTGAATAGCAAAAAATGGCCTGGTCGTGAAGGGGGTAAAATCTTCCGGTGGCTAGGTGGTTAAATTGCCTGAGCTTCTATGAGATGTTAGTGTCGGGGGTTTCGATTCGCTTTAAGACGCACACACATGGCCGTGGTATTTATGCAATGAAAGTTCCTTTGTCAGGTAGGATCTATTTACGTCAGGCTGATTTCCTCCTGAACTTTTCGCCACCCCTGAAAACAAAGCGAATGACCTGGAGCCGGCGTTCTCATGTCATGTGCCGCCGTTTACCGTCGGCTCGGAGAATCAGGACCAACCTGTTTCTTCCTTCAAGTCCTGGAAGAATTTCTGATTGAAGATGAAGGCCACGCCGCTGATCTCCTCCACCTTGGCCTCCGCCGTCGTGTTTCTGTTGACGAAGTTGGCTGTGATGGCGATGGCCAGTTTTCCCCGGAATTCTTTCCTTCGAAATCCTGCGGGGAAAAAAAGGAGTGCGAATGTTTAAAGGGTCAACTGTAAAATATTGAATCCCAAAGAGGTCGAGATGAACAAACAATACTCTTGGTTTTAGTTTCGGATAAGGTGGGGAAGGTCAGGCTCACCTCTTCTTTGTTTCAGAGGCGGGTCTCTACGTGGGTGAGTGGCGAGCTCTCCTGATTGGTGTCAACTTTACATGGCAAACCGATATGCAGCTCGGTATTCAAGCAACGAGTGGATACACCAAAGCCAAGACCCCTGCTGCAGTATCTTCTGTGTCACAAATGACCTCTGTGACCCCTATGCACTCCTGTGACCTCTGTGCACTCCTCTGTCTCCGGTGACCCCAGTGTCCTATGCAAGCTCCAGTGTCTCCAGTAATGCCAGTGACCTCTATGCACTCCTGTGTCTCCAATGACCCCAGTGTCCTATGTAAGCTACCCCAGTGATCTCTGTGAGTTCCTTTGTCTCCAGTGATCCCAGTGACCTATGTGCGCTCCTGTGTCTTCAATGACCCCAGTAAACACTTTATCCTTCTGTGTTTCCAGTGACCTCTGTGCTCTCCTGAATCTCCAGTGGTCCCAGTGTCCTATATAGGCTCCTGTGTCTCCAATGACCCCATTGTCCTATGTAAGCTCTTCTGTCTCCAGCTACCCCAGTGATCTCTGTGAGTTCCCTTGTCTCCAGTGATCCCAGTGACCTACGTGCGCTCCTGTGTCTCCAATGACTCCAGTGAACACTTTATCCTTCTGTGTTTCCAGTGACCTCTGTGCTCTCCTGAATCTCCAGTGGTCGCAGTGTCCTATGTAGGCTCCTGTGCCCCCAGTGACCCCAGTGACCTTTGTAAGCTCCTGTATCTCCAATGACCGCAGTCTCCTGTGTAAGCTCCTGTGTCTCCAGTGACCCCAGTGGCCTCGGTGAGCTTCTGTGTCTCCAGTGACCCCAGTGTCCTATTTAAGATTCTGTGTCTCCAATGGCTTTTGTCCATTCCTATGTTACCAGTGATCCAAGTGACCCCATGTTCGCTCATTTGTCTACAGTGACCCCAATGTTATGTCTGCATTACTCCTGTGTCTTCAGTGACCCCTGTGCACTCCAATGGCCCAGTGTCCCCTGGGTCTACAATGACCCCAGTGTCCTATGTAAGCTCTTGTGCCTCCAGTGACCAGAGTGACCTATGTAGGCTTCTGTGTCTCCAGTGACCTCTGTGAGCTCCTGCGTCTCCAGTGACCTCTGTACGCTGCTGTGTCTCCAGTGACCTCTGTACGCTGCTGTGTCTCCAGTGACCTCTGTACGCTGCTGTGTCTCCAGTGACCTCTGTACGCTGCTGTGTCTCCAGTGACCTCTGTACGCTGCTGTGTCTCCAGTGACCTCTGTACGCTGCTGTGTCTCCAGTGACCCCAGTGTCCTCTGTGCACCCCTGTGTCTACAGGGACCCCAGTGTCCTATGTAAGCTTCTGTGTCTCCAATGGTCTCTGTCCACTCCTATGTTTCCAGTTACCCAAGTGACCTATGTGACCACTGTGCACTCCAATGGCCCCAGTGTCCTCTGTGAGCCCCTGTGTCTACAGGGACCCCAGTGTCCTATGTAAGCTTCTGTGTCTCCAATGGTCTTTGTCCACTCCTATGTTTCCAGTGACCTATGTGACCACTGTGCACTCCAATGGCCCCAGTGTCCTCTGTGAGCCCCTGTGTCTACAGGGATCCCAGTGTCCTATGTAAGCACCTGTGCCTCCAGTAACCCCATTGAACTATGTAGGCATCTGTGTCTCCAGTTGCCCCAGTGACCTCTGCCCACTCCTATGTTTTCAGTGACCTCTGTGCGCTCCTTTTTCTACAATGACCCCAATGTCCTTTGTGCCCTCCTGTGTCTCTATTGACCCCTGTGCACTCCAATGACCTCAGTGGCCTCTGTGCCCTCCTATGTCTCCGGTGACCCCATTGAACTATGAAGACCTCTGTGCCCTCCTGTGTCTCCAGCGACTCTTGTGACTACAGAGCAGCCTAAGCATCCTTTGCGACGCCTGTGACTCCAGCATGCCCCGTGTACCCCTGTGTCACCCATTGTGCCCCAGTTGGCCCACACTCCTGTAATCTCCTGGACAGTCTCTATCACTGTGGTTATGGATCCCTATCCAAGACATGCTGCTTATTGGAATTGTAGAAATGTGTGCTAGACAAAATGGTTTATAGGTAGGGTTGTCCCGATACCACTTTTTTAGGACCGAGTACAAGTACCGATATTTTTTTTAAATGTGTCCCCAAATGCAGCCATGTCCCCCCACATATGCAGCCATGTCCCCCACATATTCCAGCCATGTCCCCCACATAATGCAGCCATGTCCCCCACATAATGCAGCCATGTCCCCCACATATTCCAGCCATGTCCCCCACATATTCCAGCCATGTCCCCCACATAATGCAGCCATGTCCCCCACATATTGCAGCCATGTCCCCCACATAATGCAGCCATGTCCCCCCACATAATGCAGCCATGTCCCCCACATATTACAGCCATGTCCCCCACATATTACAGCCATGTCCCCCACATAATGCAGCCATGTCCCCCACATAATGCAGCCATGTCCCCCACATATTCCAGCCATGTCCCCCACATATTCCAGCCATGTCCCCCACATATTCCAGCCATGCCCCCCCACATATTCCAGCCATGTCCCCCACATAATGCAGCCATGTCCCCCACATAATGCAGCCATGTCCTACATACCTTGATGATGCCGCACGTGCCGGCGTTAATCAGCGTGCGGGGAACATTACAGCTTTCGTTTGAATAGCTGTATCCCCGCCGCGTATAGACACTCCCCCATGCGTGGGATTGGACAGATCATCCGTCCAATCCCGCGCAAGGGGGAGTGTCTATACGCGGCGGGGATACAGCTATTCAAACGAAAGCTGTAATGTTCCCCGCACGCTGATTAACGCCGGCGGCTTTGCGGTTTGCGGCGACAGGTTTGCGGCGGCGGTGCGGGGGGGGGAACAAGTATTCTATTTCAGTATCGGGGGTATTTGTGGGAGTACGCAAATACTCGGTATCGGTCCCGATACCGATACTGGTATCGGTATCGGGACAACCCTATTTATAGGTAATCATTAAACTACCCAAAGCGTTTCAGAGGTTCCGAAGTAATTCTTAAATAAAGGTTTAAACGTGTTGGACCGAAAGGGATCTGGATGGTCTGTATCCTAAAATTACAATTTGAACCAAATAAAGCCTGCCTCCGTGTCACCAGGACAGGAAGTGAGGGAAAATCTCAGCAACGGGTCCAGGTGACAACGGCCTCCTGCTGACCCCATTACACAATGACATAGCAAGGACCATAAAGACACGGATTAGCAAGTTTGGGGTGGAGGAACTTGGATGCCATTAAAGTTCATGTGCGTGTAAAGGCAGGCGTCCCAATACTTTTGGTAATATAGTGTATATATTATACATGATCTTTATGAAAGATCACATACACTGTAAAGCTAAAGAAAAGCCTTTAAAACGCTAAAGACGCCAGTTAATTGTCATTAAAAGGAAATCTCAAATGTGACAAATTGCACGGCTTCTCTTTGTAGGAAGTTCCGCGTTTTATAGGATCCCGGGATGGATTCGGCTTTATACCGCCAGCTGATGTTTGATCGCCGCCGTCATCCAGAGAGGTGGCTGGACACACCCGTGTGTTTGTACCACCCAGGAAACACCTTAGTAAATAACAACCGCTGACGACACCGACGCACTGCAGTCAGAGGACTGATAGAGAAAACATTGCAAGGAGACTTAAAGGGTAACTCCACTTTTGTGGGACAAAAAAAATAGCAAATAATAAAAAATACAAAAAATAAAAGAATCTAGCATATACAATTGCTACACAAGTTACATTGTATTCGAATGTTATTAAAAAATGATCTTTCCTTTTCAATCTTTAGCGCTGTAATCAGGGCCGCCATCAGGAATTATGGGGGCCCTTACACAGCTTCAGGCATGTCCTTATTTCTTCTGAGAAATCCTCACTTCCTGTTCTTCTGTCTGTAACTCCACACATTAATGCAAGGCTTTCTCCCTGGTGTGGAGAAAGCCTCTTGAGGGGGCGAGCAGGAGTGTCAGGACACCCACTAACACACAGATCCTTTCTCTATCTGCAAAGTAGAGAGCGTCCTGACTCTCCTGCTCGCCCCCTCAAGAGGCTTTCTCCACACCAGGGAGAAAGCCTTGCATTACTGTGTGGAGTTACAGACAGAAGAACAGGAAGTGAGGATTTCTCAGAAGAAATAAGGACGTATAAAAGCAAAATGGAAGGATGAGGTAAGCGAAGGAGAACTGCACTAAGGTAAAGGAAGCTATTTAGGGGAAAAAATTTTTTTCTTTACAACCTCTTTAACTGGTTGGCGGCAGGTCGGCTCTCCTGCGCGAGAGCCGTAGCTCTACATCGGCAGGCGAAGCTGCCACTAGGGGCGTGCGCCCCCCACTCACTCCTGGCTCCCACGTGCGTGCCCGGCGGTCGCGCTCACTGCCAGGCACACGCGATCGTAAACACACAGCTCCCGGTCCTGTCAGGGGAGAAATGCCTGAATGTCTGTTCATACAATGTATGAACAGCGATCAGTAATTTCCCCTAGTCAGTCCCCTCCCCCTTTCAGTTAGAACACACCCAGGGAACATACTTAACCCCTTCCTCGCCCCCTAATGTTAACCCCTTCCCTGCCAGTGGCATTTTTATAGTAATCCAATGCATTTTTATAGCACTGATCGCCATAAAATACCAATGGTCCCAAAAATGTGTCAAAAGTGTCCGAAGTGTCCGCCATAATGTCGCAGTACCGAAAAAAAAAAAACGCTGATCGCCGCCATTACTTGTAAATAAAAAATATTAATAAAAATGCCATAAAACTACCCCCTATTTTGTAAACGCTATAACTTTTGCGCAAACCAATCAATAAAAGCTTATTGCGATTTTTTTACGAAAAATATGTAGAACAATACGTATCGGCCTAAACTGAGGAAAAAAATATGTTTTTTTATATATTTTTGGGGGATATTCATTATGTAAAAAGTTAAAAATATTCATTTTTTTCAAAATTGTCGCTCTATTTTTGTTTATAGCGCAAAAAAATAAAAACGCAGATCAAATACCACCAAAAGAAAGCTCTACTTGTGGGGAAAAAAGGACGCCAATTTTGTTTGGGAGCCACGTCGCGCAATTGTCAGTTAAATCGACGCAGTCCCGAATCGCAAAAAGTGCTCTGGTCTTCGACCAGCAATTTGGTCCGTGGGTTAAGTGGTTAAGGATGAAGATTTTACTCCGAAGGCTGAATGACATTTGAAGGAGGATTTATTCAGGACACCCTCTAGTCCCAACTTCACAAATAATTTATTTCTAATTAAAGACAGAAATACTTTTTATTTTTAGAATTGTTACTAATTTTAGCTCAGCAGATCAGCGTTCTCCATTGTTACATTTATTGCCTGTCGTGTTGGGCGGAGTCACGACTTCACACTGAGATGATGAGCGCCACCAACCCAGCCGATGGCCGCGTCTGCTCCGCCCTGCGCTGCTCCTCCCTGCACAGTGCTAATTATTTTCTGATTGTCTCTTAATAGCGATGATTTGTCTCCGGATACTTAAAAGGCGACTAATCCTGATTCACGGATCTGAGAACGTCGTCTAGGAATGAGTGCGATGCACAAAGGGCGGGAAATTGCGAACCCAGCGTCAGATATCGTCCTTCATGAAACGTGTCAGTTTAACACTTCAAGGAATTTTTTATCTCTTTTGTTATTCTGTTATTCTGTTTCTCTGTGTCAGGGGGGGCTGGCAGCCTTAGGCCTGGGGGGCAAGTCCAGTCAAGTGGCCCATTGAACCGTCGAATGAGATCACCATCCATGGCCCACCTGGTTTTTCAATGCAGCCTCACCAGTGCCCAGGGCCGCCATCAGGGGGGTACAGGCAGTACACCTGTAAGGGGCCCGGAGGTCCCTAGGGCCCCAGATGGCAACCCCCCCCCCCCTTTTTTATTTATTTTTTATAAAAAAATATATTTTTTCAATATATTTTAATTTTTTTTATTTTTTTTAGAGGTCCGGAGGTCCCCAGGGGCCCGGTGGCCCCCATGGCCCCGGACGGCAACCCCCCCTTTTTTTAAAACATTTTTTAGAGGTCCGGAGGTCCCCAGGGGCCCGGTGCCCCCCATGGCCCCGGGTAGCAACCCCCCCTTGTTTTATTTATTTTTTATACAAAAAAAAATATATTTTTTTTAATATATTTTTATTTTATTTTTTATTAAAGGGCCAATTTTTTTTTAGGGGTCCGGAGGTCCCCAGGGGCCCGGAGATCCCCAGGGCCCCGGATGACAACCCCCCTTTTTTTATTTCTTTTATTTTTTATTTTATTTTATAAAACTGCCAGCCATTTTGAACATAAGTTAGAGCGGCCTGGGAGGCAATTTCCCCCCTGCCCAGCCCTCCCCTGCTCTGTATCCATGTGTAGAATAAATAGGAGTGATTTTATAGTTATCAATCAGCTGCTACACTCGCAGGGCTCTAATGAGGAAAGTGGCAGGGTCTGCATCCCTTAGACGTGTGTATCTCAGCTAAAAAAAAAATGACATTTGTGTTGCAGGGGATGCCCAAAATCTGACTTGCATCTTCGTACCTCCACTTTTACATTCGCTGTTGTAACACCTGGGTGGGCTTGTGCTCTGCGCCCCAAGCCCACCCTATTTTATAGCCTATTAGAGCCTATGGCTCCAATAAGGTGCCCCTGCTGTAATTCATTCACCCAGGCACCCTGACAGGGGCCGGACACATGAATAGGGGGTGGCGGACGTGGACTGGATGGAGCATGGGGGTGGTGCCCGTGGATAGAGGGGGTGGCACTCGGGCACCCCTAATGGGGCGCGGCCCGGGCCGTCACTGGGAGCCGGTACAACTGTGCAAAGACTATAGGGAAGGTCGGAGGTCAGATTTAGGTAAGTGGTGAAGTTGAGGTTCACTTAAAGTCGAGCCAACATGGGATTGGCACCAATAATAATTACAATACCTTCCAGGGTGTTCCTGCGTCCGTCCGCCCCGATAATAGCATCAAATTCATAGTCCGATAAGGGGTGGTCCTGGGGTAGGTACTCCGCCCTCCAACCAACTTCTGGGGAAGGAAAATAAAGAGGTCATTGAGTAATGTATGTTATGGGGGGAGACATTATAGTCAGGGCTGCAATCTGATTGGCTGCTGCTTGTGCAAACTGTGAGGCCCCGTACACACGTCCGAGGAACTCGTGTGGAAGCCGCCGAGGAGCTCGACGGGCCGACTTTCCTCATTGAACAACGAGGAAATAGAGAACATGTTCTCTTTTCGGCCCGACGGGTTCCTCGCTGAAAAGTGTACACACGACCGAGTTTCTCGGCAGAATTCAGCTCCGACCGAGTTTCTGGCTGAATTCTGCTCCGACCGAGTTTCTGGCTGAATTCTGCCGAGAAACTCGGTCGTGTGTACGGGGCCTCAGTGCTCTATAAATCACCTATAATAATAATAATAATAACTTGGTACTTTTTGTTCACTGATGTAGAAATCTGTATTTGTTTGCTAGACATTTACATAGAACTGAGATGATGTCATCAGTCTGCTGCATGCAGGAGGAAGCATTTCCTCAGTCTCCCCTCCTCCAGTGATCAGTCTGCAACATTGTAATAAATCAGAAGCTGAGAGGCTGCAGCAGGGGGCTGATCTGTGTCAGTCAGCTCTCTCCCCGAATCTCACTATTTACAAACTCGTTCCCAACGACGCAACAAGCCGCCAACGGTTTACAAATCCGGTAGGGAGAGCCGCCGGCAGCAGATGACACCGGCCCTCCGCTGACTTAACAGGCTATAATTTATTGTCGCCATCTCATTTTTTCATTCTCTCGGGTTTCAGAATCTTCCAAAATTCCAATTTGTCATCACTTTGTGAACATCATGAAACCTTAGACTGTCTTCCCGAGTCCCAGCGCTAAAATTATACCAGCAACCGCGAGAAGGCGGAGGATTAATCGCCGCGTTTATCCAGGCACGCACCAGGGGCTACCATGAGATGGGGAAAGGCCCCGGCCTGTGCCGGGGAGCCGCGTCCAAGTTTATCTAACTTTTGCTGCGCTGACTTACCTTAGATGACACCGGTGGACTAAGGACACCTAGCGTATGTAAAATGTGCGTTTTTTTCACAGGTTTTTTGTGCGACGGGTACAGGGAAGCCCTTTTATTTCAATGGTCTGATCTACACGTGACAAATGCAGCAAAGTAGCTTGTAGAGCCTTTCTTTGCCGCATTTTGCTTTGCTCATTTTTTTCCACATTTTGCTTTGCTCATTTTTTCCACATTTTGCTTTGTGCATTTTTTCCACATTTTGCTTTGTGCATTTTTTTTCACATTTTGCTTTGCGCAATTTTTTTCAACTTTTTGCTTTGCTCAATTTTTTCCACATTTTGCTTTGTGCATTTTTTTTCCATATTTTGCTTTGTGCATTTTTTTCCATATTTTGCTTTGTGCATTGTTTCCACATTTTGCTTTGTGCATTTTTTTCCACATTTTGCTTCGTGCATTTTTTCCACATTATGCTTTGCTCATTTTTTTCCACATTTTGATTTGTGCATTTTTTTCCACATTTTGCTTTGTGCATTTTTTTCCACATTTTGCTTTGTGCATTTTTTTCCACATTTTGCTTTGTGCTTTTTTTCCACATTTTGCTTTGTGCTTTTTTTTACCACATTTTGCTTTGTGCATTTCTTACCACATTTTGCTTTGTGCATTTCTTACCACATTTTGCTTTGCAAATTTCTTACCACATTTTGCTTTGCACATTTTTTCCACATTTATTTCCACAATTGTTTTCCACATTTTTCTTTGCGCATATTTTTTCACATTTTGCTTTGCTCATTTTTTTCCCACATTTTGCTTTGCTCATTTTTTTCCACATTTTGCTTTGCAAATTTTTTTCCACATTTTGCTTTGTGCATTTTTTTCCACATTTTGCTTTGCTCATTTTTTCCACATTTTGCTTTGCTCATTTTTTACCACATTTTGCTTTGTGCATGTTTTACCATGTGTTCTGCCACACCCTTGCAATCCAAAAGGGGATGGGCCAAGTCTGGGAAGGAAAGAGCTAGCTGATGCTGGACGTCCTCCAGCCAGGAAATTAGGTAATATACAATAAAAATATAATTTATTATAACAAAAACATACTTTGGTTCTCCTGATCCTCCGGCGGCTCCAGAAGTTTCACAAACTCGACATTCACGTGGATCTCTACACCGTGCAGGAGGGCGATCTTAAACAACATGAGCTGCAGCTGCCAGATACCTGCAAAGACATTGACCAATAGAAACCGTCAGACTGTGTGATGTCACCATACAATCCTATGAAGAGAAATATAGATCACCAATAGGGAGGAGGATCACCTAACTCTGCTCCACTGCAGAGGGCTGGTCCCACCAATGTCACCCGGTAAACTGATATTTCCGGGGGTGCCGATCTCCTGGGTCCACCCCTCAGCTCTCACTGGTTCCTCCCTCTAACCTCATGTCAATATAGGATACAATGGTGACATGGAGGTTGGAGGGAGGAACCAGGAGGTTGGAGGGAGGAACCAGCAGGGTGGGGGGGGTTCAGGACATTGCCACTCCCATTAGTGTTGGTTTTACCGGCAGATCTTGGGGCACCATCTACCTCCAATGGAGCAGCACTGAGTGTCAAGGTCAGCAGGGAGATGAGTATTCAGCCTTTACTCTACAGCAGTGGTCTCCAAATTATTGCCCACATGCCGTATGTGACCCTTTGCTTGCCTTTATCCGGCCCTTGGGGCACCGTCCCTACCACTGATATGAGGCACTATTACTTCCATTGATGCAAGTCCCTATTCCTTCCACTGACACCAACAATGAGGCACCATTTCTTCCACTGACACCAACAATATGGAACTGTTCCTATCACCGATGCCAAAAATGAGGCACCAATACTTCCAATAAAACCAATAGGGGGGAACTATTCCTTCCACTAACTCCAACAATGGGGCACTATTCCTTCCACTTACACCAACAGGGGAGAGCTATTCCTTCCATTAACTCCAACAATGAGGCACTATTCCTTCCACTGACTCCAACAATGGGGCACTATTCCTTTCGCTGACACCAATGATGAGTCACCATTCTTCCCACTGACTCCAACAATGGGGAAGTATTTATTCCACTGATACCAACAATGAGGCACCAATCCTTCCACTGACACCAATAGGGGAAGCAATTCCTTCCACTAACTCCAACAATGAGGCACCATTTCATCCATTGACTCCAACAATGGGGAACGATTCCTTTCACTGACACCAGCGATGGGGCCCCATTTCTTCCACTGACACCTACGGGGGAGAGCTATTTCTTTCACTGACAGGAACGATGTGGCACCATTCCTCCCACTGAATCCAACAATGGGGAACTATTCCTTCTACTGACACCAACAGGGGGGGGGGGCTATTCCTTCCACTAACTCCAACAATGGGACACTATTCCTCCCACTGACTCCAGCAATGGTGAACTATTCCTTCCACTGACACCAACAATGGGGCACTATTCCTTTCGCCGACACCAACGATGGGTGACCATTCCTCCCACTGACTCCAAAAATGGGAAACTATTCCTCCCACTGACACCAACAATATGGCACCATTCCTCCCACTGACACCAATGATAGGGCACTATCCCTCCCACTGACACCAATGATAGGGCACTATTCCTCCCACTAACACCAACAATATGGCACTATTCCTTCCACTGGCTCCAACGATGGGGCACCATTCCTTCCACTGACTCTTATGATAGGGCACTATTCCTCTCATTGATATAAACAATTGGATACTATTCCTCCTCCTAATACCAATGATAGGGGCACTATTCCTCCTTCTACTGACCACAGGTGTTATGTCATTTGTTTTACTCTCGCTGACCACCACGTCCGAGACATTGGGGAAGATTTACTAAAACTGGAGCACAGTTAAAATAATATATTGTTTTTGGGGGGGGGGGGGGAATTTTCGCTGACACATAATGTTCATACATCTTGAGGGAAAGGGGGGGCGCTATTTGGCATGTTTGCCCTGGGCTCTAGATGACATTGTCCCGGCACTGACACCTACACATGTGCCTTTTATTGCATGTCACATTCTTCTGGTTAATTAATTCCATCGGACTCTTAATGAACTTCAGCACACCAAAAAGCATTCCCATTCCTGGCCAGTACAGTACAACCAAACATCTTTGGAATGGACAGGGACACCCGTGGTGAGCCAGGAAATCTCACCCATCATCAGTGCCTGACCTCCCAATGGACACAATGTTCCAGACACCCAACAAAATCTTGTGGAAAGCCTTCCCGGAGGTGTGGAAGATGTTAGAACCACAAAAGAGGTCCAACATTATATTACCGGCCATGGACTTGGAATAGGATGACCAGCAAGTTTCAATGAGCTTGTTGGTCATCCCATCCCGAAATCATGGCCAATAATGTGGAGTTGGACCTCCTTTGTGGCTCCAACGTCCTCCACTCCTCTGGGAAGGTTTTCCACAAGATATTGGAGAGCGTTTGTGGGAATTTTTGTGATGGTCAGGTGTTCACAAGCTTTGGACATCTCCTATCTCCAGAAATGTTACACAAAAAATATATCTGATAATAGATCCACCTTAATTGGCTTTCTGGCCTTTGGCACAAGCCAGCTCTGCCATAGCCATAGCCCCTCTCCCATGACACTCACTTATATGGTCGATGGCTCCAGCGCAGAACTTTCCATAAAACTTCTTGGCCCCGAGACATCGGAGGTCGTGGATGGTGTAGGGCCAGAGGTGTAGGACGTTGTTTCGGGAGAAGGTGTCTCTCTTTTCCACCACAACCACTTTGGCTCCTAAACAGGCCAACTCAATGGCAAGCCGAAGTCCACAGGGGCCCCCACCAATGATTAGGCACTAGAATAAAAAAAAAAAACAGTAGGTAACGTTAGTGCATAGGGAGCAACAAATGCACATATATTTATTAGAGTGGGGAAAGTTTAGAAGACCTGTGTGGTTTGTATTGCTTGTTGTGCCCTGGTGACACCTACATCCTCCTATTCTTGGTGACACACCAGTCATGTTGGAACAGGAAGGGGACACCCCCAAACTGTTCCCACAAAGTTGGTAGCATGAAATTGTACAAAATGTCTCGGTATGCTGACCACTTAAGAGTTTCCTTCACTGGAACCAAGGATCCAAGCCCAACCCCTGAAAAACAACCCCACACCATAATCCCCCCCCACACCATAATCCCCCCTCCCCCCACCAAATGATTTGGACCAGCGCACAAAGCAAGGTCCATAAAGACAAGATGAGCGAGTTTGGGGTGGAAGAACTTGACTGTCCTGCACAGAGTCCTGACCTTAACACCTTTGGGATGAATTAGAGCGGCGACTGCGAGCCAGGCCTTCTTGTCCAACATCATTGCCTGACCTCACAAATGCATACCTCCCAACTGTCCCGGATTTCGAGGGACTGTCCCTGATTTGGAGCAATGTCCCTCTGTCCCTCATTCCTCCTCATTTGTCCCTCATTTTGGTCTGATACATACAGATGTATGAACAGAGGGGGACTAATGGGGACAAGGGAAAAAGGTTGGGACTTTAAATGAAACAAAACACTGGGGGCAGAACGAATCAATCAATAAGATAAAATAGACTGTTTATGCCCGTGCCACCTGCCAGTGCCCACAGTGAGCACTGTTCAGTGCCAATCAGTACCACCTATCAGTGCCCATCACTGCCACCAGTCAGTGCCTCATCAGTGCCACCTAGCAGTGCTGCATATCAGTCTCACCTACCAGTGCTGATCAGTGCCCATCACTGCCACCCATCAGTGCCCATCACTGCCACCTATCAGTGCCACCCATCAATGCCACCTATTAGTGCAAATTCTCAGTGCCCACCGGTGCCACCTATCAATTCCCTTCAGTGCCACTCATCAGTGCCACCTCTCAGTGTCACCTCTCAGTGCCCACCAGTTGCTGCCCATCAGGGCCCACCAGTGCCGCCTTATCGGTGCCCTGCCCACCAGTGCCCTCCATTGGTGCCCATCAGTGCAGCCCATCGGTGCCCATCAATGCAGCCTAATTAGCGTACATCAATGAAGGAGAAAAATTACCCCTTTGCAAAATTTTATAACAAAATATAAAACGGTTTTGTATTTTTTCCTAAAAAATTGTCTTTAAAAAAAAAATGTAACAATCATTTGGGTACAGTGTAGCATGACCGCGCAATTGTCATTCAAAGAGTGAGAGCGCTGAAATCGGAAAATTGGTTTGGGCAGGAAGGGGGCTTAAGTGCCCGGTAAGCAAGGGGTTAAACAGTAATATAATACAATTCTATATATATTTATAAAGGGCTAGATTCAGAAAGATCTGCCTATCTTTAGGCGGGCGTAGCGTATCTCAGATACACTACGCCGCCGTAACTTAGAGCGTCAGGTCCCGTATTCAGAAAGAACTTGCGCCCTAAGTTACGGCGGCGTAGTGTAAATGGGTCGGCGTAAGCCCGCCTAATTCAAATTGTCCAGGCAGTGGGCGTGTTGTACTATAATGAGCCTTGACCCCACGTAATGCGCCGTCCGTGAACGTATCCCAGTGCGCATGCTCGAAATCACGTCGCAAATCGTCAATGCTTTCGACGTGAACGCAACTTACGCACATCCCTATTCGCGTACGACTTACGCAAACGACAAAAATTTGACGCTGTCCCGACGTCCATACTTAACGATGGCTGCGCCTCATATAGCAGGGGTAACTTTACGCTGGAAAAAGCCTTACGTAAACGACGTAAAAAATCCGCCGGGCGCACGTACGTTTCTGAATCGGCGTATCTAGCTCATTTGCACATTCTATGCGGAAATCAAACGGAAGCGCCACCTAGCGGCCAGCGTAAATATGCACCCTAAGATACGACGGCGTAGGAGACTTACGCCGCTCGTATCTTAGCAACATTTAAGCGTATCTCAATTTGAGCATACGCTTAAAGATACGACGGCGTATCTGCTGATACGCCCGTCGTAAGTCTTTCTGAATCTAGCCCATAGTATATATCTATAAAATATAGTAATTTGATACAATTCTATATAATGACAGCAGACAAGCTCTAAGAAGCCTGAAATCCAATGACCGCGTCCGTGCGAATTTTCGCGTGAGACCAGAGTGCACTTTTGAACGCAGGCTGGAAGCGTTGTCCGCGCCCAACCCCCATCCCCCCCCCCCAATCCTATGTGCCCAGAATTCCAGGCCTGTTAAAACAAAGCTGGGTGTTGTGCTAATTAATCTTTGACATTAGACATCATCGGTACAATGGCGGGATGAGGTAAGGGGGGGGGGGACATTTCTGAGTCATGACATCATCCCTGATAGCGGAGGCCCCCCCCCCCCCACCATGATAAGACCTCAGGGGGGGTGCGGGCTGCATGTTGCTTCATATCTTCATACTCTGATTATGTAACTCAACTGTTTTATAGCAAATCTGTCATTAAAGTGAATCTCAAGCCAAAACTTCATTTTTCTCATAGAGAGCGAGGAAAGGTCACAACTTCTGTCCGCGATCACCGCCGCTCACTTTCCACACTTCCTTTCCTGTTGTCACCGGAATAGGAAGTGAAGTAAAAATTCCAAGAGACATAAAAGACAGCAATAAAAAATAAGGAAAGTGTCGCTTTTTATCATTTGGTATTCATTGATCTTTGAATCCACATACATTGTTTTTTTTTTTGTATTTTTTCTTTAACTGATGAAAAAAAAAAAGTGCCTACCTGCTGCAAATACCTGCTGCATCAGGCAAATAAGGCGGCCGCGAAACCCCTAAGAGCGCAAGGCCTTGGGCGGCCGCCTTTTTTGCCTAGTTAGAGAGCCGCCTCCGCTTATAAATATTAGTGGATGCTGGTAAAGAGATCTTTGCAAGCAGGTTCCCAGCTCCGCCCACCCGCTGCGGAATTCAGGAGGAACTCTCAGTCCCCTTCATTCATTTTATGTTGTGAACAGTGGCGGTTCGTCCATAGAGGGCGCTGGAGCGACCGCCCCCTCTGGCTCTCGCCCGCCACTGAGTCTAATAACATGCATTGCATGAATGTATGTTATTGTTGCCGGCTGCCGCAGGTCTATTCAGAGATGGCCGGACCTTGAGTGCCGGCCACCTGAATAACGGCAGCTGGTTGGCTGTGAGGAAGTGCCTATCAGAGCCAGCGGCTTTCCGAGTACAGCCCTTGGCTCCCGGATGTCTTATCCTCGGAACGTACGGGGTGCGTTCCTTGAAAAAGACTGACGGTCTTCTCAGCCAATCAGGTTCCCCGATTTTGGTTATCGGTAACCTGATTGGCTGAAGCGCCATCGAGGTGGGAGAAGACATCGAGGGACGTGGAAGGATTAAGGTAAGTGCATTTTACAGGGCACAACGGCGACAATAGGCACAGAGGCAACAAAGGGCACAGTGGCAACAATTAAAGGGCACAGTGACAACAATGGGCACACTGGCGACAATTAAGGGGCACAGTTGCTGCGTTTGATGGCATGGCACAGTAGTGACAATTGATGGCACAGTGACTGCATTTGATGGCATGGCACAGTGGTGACAATTGATGGCACAGTGGCTGCATTTGATGGGCACAGTGAGGCTGCAAATTTTTTCTTTTTCTTTTTTTTTTCGTTTGCGCCCCCCCAAATATTTTGAGTACCAGCCGCCACTGGTTATGAAAATAAAATAATACAGAAAATAAAGCTGGCCGGTTATTCAGCCCATCAGAAGACACTTAAATTAAAAAATACGAGTAGACAGCGGAATGACCCTTTAATTAAGTGATGTTGGCATTGCCATGGTGATAACACGACCTAAAAAAAAAAAAAAAAGCCAGCCGGAGACAAAACCATTTCCTCGCCGGCGTTGGGCAGACGGGATTACTCATTCCTAAAAATACATTCCTCCTTCCAGAATCACCGATGACACGCCGTTCTGTATACACAAAGAAAACATCGGCCCGGCGGTCCGCAAAGCACAAAATCCGCAGCAGATGTTATCATTGAGGAGAGGACACCGGCTGGCAGGCGCTGATCAGGGAACGGCATGTTCACAATGCAGTAAAGAGGACCTGTCATCAATAGATAGTTCAAGTTAATTCCATGCATGCGCAGTATTGTGTCAGATTATCACTTTATTACCTCTCACAGAGATCATAGTACCCCCCTCCCCCTGACAACGCCATCATCTGCTTCTTCTCTCACCAGAAGGACGGTCCCATCTTTGTTCTGGCATCATACACCGCAATAAAGAGCGTTTGGGCATCAAGCAGTTCACTATTTTAAGTAACCCGTCCTGTGATTGGATTAAAGTTGTAATGCACTATTAATGATTGTGTCAGTGTGCAGCCAGTGACTTTACTGTATAGATAGTGATAGGGAGAGATGTCATGGGGCTCGGGGGCAAGAGCTGGGCGAGTCTGGAGCTTCCAGAGGGAAGAGCGGGAGAGAGCTGATCAGGGGGAGGAAAGCTTCAATTATTTCACCTCTAGCTCTAATGCTAACCCCAAGACTAACCATAACTCTAACCCTAATATTAAATCTGAGGCTAACCCTAATTCTAATCCATTACTCTAACTCTAGACCTAATACTAACCCTAAGACTAACCATAACTCTAACCCTAATGCTAACCCTAATTCTAATCCATTACTCTAACCCTAACTCTAGATCTAATACTAACCCTAATTTTTACACTGATGCTAAACCTAACTCTAATACTAACCCTTAATCCAACCATAAGATTAACCCTAATGCTAACCCTAATTTTAAACCATAACTCTAACCCTAACTCTAGATCTAATACTAACCCTAATGTTAACACTGATGCTAAACCTAACTCTAATACTAACCCTTAATCCAACCATAACATTAACCCTAAGATTAACCCTAATGCTAACCCTAATATTAAATCTGAGGCTAACCCTAATTCTAATCCATTACTCTAACTCTAGACCTAATACTAACCCCAAGACTAACCATAACTCTAACCCTAATACTAACACTAATTCTAAACCATTACTCTAACCCTAACTCTGATGCTAACCCTTACTCCAACCCTAATGCTAATCTTAACTCTAACCCTAATGTTAACACTTATACTAGCCCGAACTCTAATACTAACCCTAAGACTAACCATAACTCTAACCCTAATATTAAATCTGAGGCTAACCCTAATTGTAAACCATTACTCTAACCCTAACTCTAGATCTAATACTAACCCTAATGTCAACACTGATGCTAAACCTAACTCTAATACTAACCCTTAATCCAACCATAACATTAACCCTAAGATTAACCCCAATGCTAACCCGAATATTAAATCTGAGGCTAACCCTAATTCTAATTCATTACTCTAACTCTAGACCTAATACTAACCCCAAGACTAACCACAACTCTAACCCTAACCCTAACCCTAATTCTAAACCATTACTCTAACCCTAACACTGATGCTAACCCTTACTCCAACCCTAATGCTAATCTTAACTCTAACCCTAATGTTAACACTTATGCTAGCCCTAACTCTAATACTAACCCTAAGACTAACCATAACTCTAACCCTAATATTAAATTTGAGGCTAACCCTAATTCTAATTCATTACTCTAACTCTAGACCTAATACTAACCCTAGACTAACCATAACTCTAACCCTAATGCTAACCCCAATTCTAATCCATTACTCTAACCCTAACTCTAGACCTAATACTAACCCTAATGTTAACATTAATGCTAAACCTAACTCTAATACTAACCCTTAATCCAACCATACTATTAACCCTAAGATTAACCCTAATATTAAATCTGAGGCTAACCCTAATTCTAATCCATTGCTCTACCTCTAGACCTAATACTAACCCCAAGACTAACCATAACTCTAACCCTAATACTAACACTAATTCTAAACCATTACTCTAACCCTAACTCTGATGCTAATCCTTACTCCAACCCTAATGCTAATCTTAACTCTAACCCTAATGGTAACACTTATGCTGGCCCTAACTCTAATACTAACCCTAAGACTAACCATAACTCTAACCCCAATATTAAATCTGAGGCTAACCCTAATTCTAAACCATTACTCTAACCCTAACTCTAGATCTAATACTAACCCTAATGTCAACACTGATGCTAAACCTAACTCTAATGCTAACCCTTAATCCAACCACAACATTATCCCTAATATTAACCCTAATGCTAACCCTAATATTAAATCTGAGGCTAACCCAAATTCTAATCCAATACTCTAACTCTAGACATAATACTAACCCTAAGACTAACCATAACTCTAACCCTAATTCTAAACCATTACTCTAACCCTAACTCTGATGCTAACCCTTACTCCAACCCTAATGCTAACCCTAAACCTGTTAACCCTAATTCTAAACCTAATGTCAACACTAACTCTAACCCTTATTCTAACTAACACTAACCTTACCCTTAACTCTGACCTAATGCTAACCCTATGTTACCCTAAAGCTAACCCTAACTCTAAAATGAAGCCTTTATGTTAGCCCTGACATTACCCTTAACTTTAGCCCCGTGCTAACCCCAACTCTAATTCTAACCCTAAGGGTCCTTTCACACGGAGCGGATCGTTTCTGTGTCCGCTCCGTGTGTCAGCCAAAGCTCAGCGGGGATCATCCGTCATCCCCACTGAGCTGTCGGCGGATAGGGCGGTCCCCGCACAGAGTGCAGAGACCGCCCTGTCTCTGCTCCGCTCTCCCCTATGGGGAATCGGATGCAGACGGACCGTCTGTCCGTCTGCATCCGATCCGTTCCGCCGGATGGAAGAAAAATAGGGTTTTCTTCCGTCCGCAAAACCGGATCCCGATGGACGCGGATGGTCGCGGACGTTAGTGGATGCTCATCCGCTAACGGACGCGATCCCATAGGGATGTATTACAAGTCCGTAAACGGACTTGTAATAACGGACGAGCGGAGCGGACGTCTGAAAGGGGCCTTAGGCTAATCTTGACATTAACCCTAAAGATACAATTGGGGGCGCCATCTAAGTTAGGGTTATGGTTAAAGTTAGAGTTAGCATTAGGTTTAGAATTCTGGTTGGCTTTAGGGTTATGGTTGGTCACATCACAAAGCCAACAGATGTTGAACCCTCCAAGGTTCCTCTTATATGAAAGCTTGAATATTAGAAGCTATCCATTTTCCACTGCTGATTACCGAGTCACACAAGAATATAAACCAGTAAAATAAACACTCATCATCGTTTCATCACCTTCTGTGATCTCACTGAACATGTGAATTTCTCTTATTTTCCGGCTCATGAAAATCTTTGTTCCTTCAACATACTTGGACTAAATATGAATATGAAAACTTCCCCGCAGACCTCTCAGAGCGAAGCCCCATTACAACTGTCTGTCTCGGCTGAAGCCTCGAAGGAACGCCGGGTGGAAATTCTGATTCCTGGTTGTCACACTTTCCCAGCCGCCCCAGAGGACTCTTCAGCCAGCAGAAAAATAAAACATTAACAGCCGAGAGAACAGGATGTCCTGAGCTCCTTCCATAGGCTGAGGACGGGACGGGGGAAGAGTCACAGGAACACTCAGCTGTAATTATTTATCATCAGATCTTTGTATGAACAAAGGCCTGCTCCTGCCTGCTGGGAGTTGTGGTTCCCCCCATACCTGAAGAAACGTGCATTGTACATATAATGGGTATGAAACCAGGCACATTCATGTACCTGAATCCAATCTCATTGGCTGGCACTTGGTTGCAAAGTGGCGAATGAGGTTTATTGGCTCACTTTCATATTGATCAATGCGTTACGGATGTGTGTGTATAAGAAACGTGGCAAAGTGTTACTGAGATCTGAAATTTACATTGAGAGTCAATAGCCAGATACTGGAGAGAAAGGGATAGACAATGGCAAATGGCCATATCCATAAAGTGAACCTCTGTGACATGTGGCAATCACATGACTTTGTTTATAAACAAAGGGTTAGGGTTAGATTTAGGGGCACTGTTAAGGTTAACAATAGGGTTAGCATTTGAATTGGAGTTAGGGTTAGCATTAGAGTTTAACATTGGCATTGGTACTTGGATTAAAATTTAAGTTGGCTTTAGTGTTAGTTTAGCGAGTTTACTCTACAGCTAAACCTACCCAACTATAACCATACAGGAAACCCTAAGCCTAACGTTAACCCTAACTCTAAACCTAATTTTAACCCTGATGTTAACCTTTACTCTAAACTTACAGCTAACCCTAACTCTAACTGTACAGGAAACTCTAACCCTAATGTTAAACCTAATTCTAACCCCAATGTTAACCCTACAGCTAACCCTAACTCTAAGCCTACAACTAACCCTAACTGTACAGGAGAGCCTAAGCCGAATGTCAGCCCTAACTCTAAACCGAATGTTAACCCTGTTGCTAACCCTAACCATTAATTTAACCCTAGACTCTTGACCCCCTAACTCTAAACCTAATGTTAACCCTTCAGCCAACCCTAACTCTAAGCCTACATCTAACCCTAACTCTAACTGTACAGGAGACCCTAAGCCTACTGTTAACCCTAACTCTAAACTTAATGTTAGCCCTACAGCTAACTCTAACTGTTAAATTTACCCTAGACTCTTGACCCCCGAGCTCTAGCCCTAATGTTAACTCTTCAGCTAACCCATACTCTAAGCCTACAGCTAACCCTAACTCTAAGCCTACAGCTAACCCCAACTCTAAGCCTACAGCTAACCCCAACTCTAAGCCTACAGCTAACCCCAACTCTAAGCCTACAGCTAACCCCAACTCTAAGCCTACAGCTAACCCCAACTCTAAGCCTACAGCTAACCCCAACTCTAAGCCTACAGCCAACTCTAACTCTAAGACTACAGGAACCCCTAACTTTAACCATACAGGAAACCCCAAGCCTAATGTTAACCCAACTCTAAACCTAATGTTAGCCCTGATGCTAACCCTAACTGTTAATCTTACCCTAGACCAGGGGTAGGCAACCTCGGCACTCCAGCTGTGGTGAAACTACAGATCCTACCATACTTCTGCCACTAGGAGTCATGCCTGTGATTGTCAGGGTCTTTCAATGTCTCATGGGACTTGTAGTTTCACCACAGCTGGAGGGTCTGAGGTTGCCAACCCTTGCCTAGACTCTTGACCCCCTAACTCTAACCCTAATGTTAGCCCTTCAGCTAACCCTAACTCTAAGCCTAATGTTAGCCCTGATGCTAACCCTAACTGTTAATCTAACCCTAGACTCTTGACCCCCTAACTCTAATGTTAACCCTTCAGCTAACCCTAACTCTAAACCTAATGCTAACCCTAACACAACCCATAATCCTAGATTCTAGACCCCCTAACTCTAACCCTAATGTTAACCCTACAGATAACCCTAACTGTAAATCTAATGTTAACCCTAATACTTACCCTAAAACTAACCCTAGACTCTAGATTTCCTAACTCTAATCCTAATGCTAACCCTGACTCTTTACCCTTAAAGTCTCATTTAGGAATGATTAGAGTTAGTTCACCTCTAACTCCTACCATAATCTTAACCCTACTGCTAACCCTAACTGTTAATCTAACCCTAGACTCTTGACCCCCTAACTCTAATGTTAACCCTTCAGCTAACCCCAACTCTAAACCTAATGCTAACCATAACACAACCCCTAATCCTAGATTCTAGACCCCCTAACTCTAACCCTAATGTTAACACTACAGATAACCCTAACTGAAAATATAATGTTAACCCTAATACTTACCCTAAAACTAACCCTAGACTCTAGATCTCCTAACTCTAATCCTAATGCTAACCCTGACTCTTTACCCTTAAAGTCTTATTTAAGAATGATTAGAGTTATTTCACCTCCAACTCCTACCATAATCTTAACCCTACTGCTAACCCTAACCATACAGTAACCCCAATTCTTAACCTAATGGTAACCCTGATGCTAACCTTACACTAGTTAGGGATAACCTTATAGCTAAAGTAAGGGTTAGTATCAGTGTTAGGGTTGGCATCAAGGTTAACATCAGGGTTAATATTCAACATTGATGTTGGTACTTGGGTTAAATAAGTTTACTTTATTGTTTAAGTTAGGGTAAGGGAATTTTAACACTTCTATACCCTTAAAGTTCCATTTAGGGTGAGTGAATACATTTCACCTCTAACTCTAACCCTAATGTTAACCCTCTACAGCTAACTCTAACCCTAAATGTTAACTCTACAGCTAACCCTAACTCTAACCCTAATGTTAACTCTACAGCTAACCCTAACTCTAACCCTAATGTTAACTCTACAGCTAACCCTAACTCTAACCCTAATGTTAACTCTACAGCTAACCCTAACACTAACCCCAATGTTACCTCTACAGCTAACCCTAACGTTAACTCTACAGCTAACCCTAACTCTAACCCCAATGTTAACTCTACAGCTAACCCTAACTCTACAGCTAACCCTAACTCTAACCCTAATGTCAACTCTACAGCTAACCCTAACTCTAACCCTAATGTTAACTCTACAGCTAACCCTTACTCTAACCCTAATGTTAACTCTACAGCTAACCCTAACTCTACAGCTAACCATAACTCTAACCCTAATGTTAACTCTACAGCTAGCCCTAACTCTAACCCCAATGTTAACTCTACCGCTAACCCTAACCCTAATGTTAACTCTACAGCTAACCCTAACTCTAACCCTGACATTACCCTAACACTAACCCTTGCTTTAACACTAGAGTTGAGGTTAACCTTGGGGTTAGAGTAAGGGTTAGCATCAAGGTTAACATTATTGTTAGAGTTAGGGCTAGCATCAGGGTTAGAGTTAGCTTTAGGGTTAACATAAAGGACTTAAGTGAAATAACTCTGGTCATCACTAAATGAGGCTTCAAAGTTAAGGAAAGGTTCAAACACGGTGTCCTTGCCGCTTTGCCCCCATTTCCCTGGGCAGAAGTAGTCTGACCTCCTTCTCAAAGTTCCATACCTACTAAGATGGCGCCTCCTTCAGGAACTTACACTAGTTGCATTTACAAATACAGCTCATTATTTTTTAATAGACATATAACTGTATAAATATTTATTAATATATGTGCAGAGCCGAGCACCCAGCCTTTTAATGTGACAGCATCTCCTTTTTATACCCGATCTTTCATACTCTAAATATGACAAGCTAAGCTACTGTCTCTGGATCTCTACTAGGGGAAGATTTCTGGAGAAGACCCAACCCCAGATTCCTGGATGACACCCAGCTGCCAAAATATCTTAATCACTGAAAGCAAACAGAAGCCGGAGTGCTGACGGCCTGTTTTCTGCCCTCACGCAAGATGGACGCCCTCCCGTCACCCTCGGCTTAGGAGGCCCAAATCCTGACAAATGAACCTGTCCAAACAAACAAATCCATAACTCCGACAGATTGGATGCAGATTGTCCGAAAATCCCCCCGCTGCCAAAATGAAGGACAGGTGGATTTCGTGTGGTCTTTGAAGAGCGGAGCTGCCTAAAGATGGGAGTGGGGCCGGTTCAAAGGTTCCGGCAAAACACAGCTGAACAAAGACGTCCAACCTCCAAAAAATAACAAACATTATTTAGAGCGAATCAAAAAAGCCGACAAAGTTGAACAAAAATTCACCAAATATTTCTTAAAAATTCCAACCCAAGAAAAAGAAGAATTATTGGGTGGGTGTGGTCAACTCAACTGTCTTCACCTATCTTCACCAAATCAGATGTGCAGGAGGGTTTTTTCATGGATGGAGCTCCTTAGTTGGTTGTCCTTCGATCTCTTATAACTACGATCCTAAAGAGGAAATCCAGGTATTGATATTTTTACATAGTTACACTGATCCAGCACGGGCCATACCACCATACCTGTGGAATCCCTCTAGAACAGGGGTAGGCAACCTGGGGCCCTCCAGCTGTTGCAGAACTTCAAGTCCCATCATGCCTCTGGGAGTAATTGTAACTGCCAGCCTTGCAATGACTCATGGGAAATGTAGTTCCACAACAGCTGGAGGGCCCCCAGGTTGCCTACCCCTGCTCTAGAATAATGGTCTCCAAACTGCAGCCCATGGGCCAGACGTGGCCCTTTGTTTTTCTTTTTCTGGCCCTTGGTGAACTATTTCTCCCACTGAAACCAACAATGGGGCACTATTTCTTCCACTGACACCAATGATGGCGCACTATTCCTCCAACGATGAGGCACTTTTCCTCCCACTGATACCAATGATGGGGCACTATTTCTTTATTTTTTTTTCCTTTTTTTTTTTCTTAAGTGTATTTTGTGCGTGTACTCGAGAGAGGAGCCAGACTGCAGGAGTTGGGAGTAGGCAGGCCTCCCCCAGAGGCAATCTGCTACCTTTCTCCATGCCCCGGGTGGCAATGGCGGGTGTGTGAGGGGGTCCTCCCACACAGCCCGCCCTACCTGCTTCGCTTTGAAGCCCAACAGGGACTCCCTATAAGGTAGTGAGAGGATCTAGCCCGCTCAACCAGCCCCGTTAGTCCTTCGCCTCTCTTTTTAGAGACCGCGTGGTCAAAGTGCGTGCATGTCAACCCAATTTCGAGTGCGTGTGTAAGTGTGGTGGTTTTTGTGGGAGGGGGGTGGGCGTACTAAGCGCAGGCTTACCTCGCATAGCACACCCACCGGGAGCCGGGCTGAGACCACCAAACTCAATTCACATGTAGCCGAGACCGGGATCCGAACCCCTAGCTGCAGAGGTGAATGGCTTGTCAGTGCAGTGCCAATCGCGTTGAGCCACCAATGATGTGGCACTATTCCTCCCACTGATACCAATGATGGGGCACTATTCCTCCCACTGACACCAATGATGGGACGCTATTCCTCCGACTGATACCAATGATGGGACACTATTCCTCCCACTGACACCAATGATGGGGCACTGTTCCTTTTTCTACTGACCACAGGTGCTATGTAATTTTCTTACTCCCACCGACAACAAAGTCTGGGGAATTGTTTAATCCCATTGATGTCAGGGCATTTTCTACTCCCACTGGCCACATTCCGGCCCCCCTAAAGTGTGACGGACAGTTATTAGGCCCTTTGCTTGGAAAGTCTAGAGACCCCCCTGCTCTAGAAGCTGGAAATCACTGAAATAGGCACTGCCACGCCTTTAATCTTTAATTTGCGGATCCCGCACTGAACACAGGAGGTCAGCCGCTGGGCCATTCATAGAACACTTTGCATTTTTTTTTAAGAATACATTTTTTTTTTAATTGGACTAGATAGAGATTGTGATGTCACTACCCTTGTCTCTCTTCCAATCAGAGAACGCCTTGAACTCATTAGGAAAATTCTAAGCGATCTCTGAATGATGCTTGTGCCCAGCGGCGACCCCCTCCGTGTTCACAATGCAGCAGGGCCGCCGCTGGGCACAGGAGCCGAAATCTAGGGCTCTACTCAATAAAAACTTGCCTCGAGATGCACTTTAATTTTTATATATTGAACTTTGCAGGTTTTACTTTGTCTTACTGAATAAGCTTCTGGTGTTCACAGACAGACAGGCAGTGTCACAAGTTACACCATGTAACTGGCGAGCGATCCGCCGCGGGAGGGGCACCCGGCCACCCCAGCCAGGAAATTGCACCATGTCTACAGTGTATGCCGCGGACAGACAGACGGGGCTCTTAGATCTGCCAACTTCCTCACTAATCGGAAGAAAAATAAAGAAATAAAGAACGTTTCCAGGTTACCGACAACAAAATCACGCCTTACGCCGCGACCTGGGAAATCCTGTCCTGATATGATGTGTCCACACTGCATATAATACTGACAAGGTTACAGTAATATATATATATATATATATATATATATATATATATATATAGATAGATGTATACAGTATATGTTTGTTATTTATTTCATATATACATACATATATATATATATATATATATATATATATATATATATATATATATATATATATATATATATACACACACACACACACACAGTAACACTGTTTAATTTCCACTACATGCAGTATATATTTTTAAATGTATGTTTCATGTGTATATATATATATATATATATATATATATATATATATATATATATATATATATATATATATATATATATATATATATATATATATATATATATATATATATATATACACACACACACACACACACACACACATATACACACATATACATATATATATATATATATATATATATATATATATATATATATATATATATATATATATATATATAAAAAACATAAATTTAGTTTACAGGATGTAATATATATATATTATATATTTTTTTTAAATATGTATATATATACATATTTTAAAAAATATATGATAAAAAAATAATATATTATATACACACACACATTTAAAGATATATATAATATACATTTAGTTTACAGGATATATATAGAGATATATATATATATATATATATATATATATATATATATATATATATATATATTATATATATATATATTATCATATATTTAAAAAAATATGTAAATATATACATACATACATATATATATATATATATATATATATATATATATATATATATATATACACACACACACGCGCGCGCATATTAAATAAATATATGTATATATATATATATATATATATATATATATATATATATATATATATATATATATATATATATATATATATATATATATTACATCCTGTAAACTATCTCTGCTCTTTGTGGTCTCAATGACCAGTTTTTAAATATAGCAAGAAACTCTAGAGCAATACATCTGGAGAAGGAGATTGCTATTTGCGTCCATAACCCTTAGCAATACAGCTTTCTGTGGCTGGGACCCCGACTTAAAATCCAATTAGGCTTTTTTTTTTTCTTTACCATTACTGTATCTTGTGACATGAATTTATCCATAAAGACTTTTTTCAATGTTTTACATTTTTTTTGTACATTTTTTTGCATTGAAAAAAGGGAGATTTTTATTTTTATTTTATTTTATTTATTTATTTTGCTTTACCATTATTGTATTTTGTGACATGAATTTATCCATAAAGTCTTTACATTTTTGAATTTTTTTTGTACATTATGTTGTGCATGAAAAAAAAAAGTGAATTTTTTATTTATTTTTTGCTTTACCATTACTGCATTTTGTGACATGAATTTATCCATGAAGTCTTTTTGTACTTTTTTTTTTATTTGCCTGCAAAAAGTTAAAAAAAAAATGTAATTTTCTTTTGCATGAAAAAAGTGAAAGATACAACATTTAATTAACTTTATCATTACTATTTTTTCAGTATTATTTTTTTTTATATTTTTAAAAATGTTGTAATAATAATATTAGTAATAATAATAATAAATATATATTTTTAAAGGAAATTAATTCATGTTTATAATCATTGTATAATTTTATTATAATTATTATTATTATTATTATTATTATTATTATTTTGCCTTTACCGTTACTGTATTTTGTGACATGAATTTATCCATGGAGACTTTCATTTTTTTATTTTATTTAGTACATTTTTTTGCATGAACAAAAAGGTTATTTTTTTTTCTTTTTGCTTTACCATTAATTGTATCTTGTGACATGAATTTATCCATGAAGACTTTTTACATTTTGATTTTTTTTTTTGTACATTTAATTGCATGGAAAAAAAAATGCATCCACTTGGTTATATTATATTCTATTAGATGCGACTTCTTTTTCATTTTTTTTTTTGGAGGAAATAAATTCATGTTTATAATCATAATCATTGTATGATTTTAGATGTAGGGGTCTATCTATTAATGCCTGAAGCATTAGCATATGAATAGTCAATGCAATGTTTCTAATATGTTTATTTCCTATGATTGTCAGCTCCATCTATTGGCTACAACGTGGTATTTACCTAAATAAGGTATTTAAAAAAAATAAATTGGTGGCCACTAGATGGCGCTGACCATCATAGGAAATAAACATATTAGACACATTGGCCTAGATTCAAGAAGCAATTGCGTCTGCGTAACCATAGTTACGCAGCGCAATTGCTTACTTGCGCCGGCGTTACGAATGCTCCTAATTCAGGAACCTCGTTACACCGACGGCAGCCTAAGATATGACTAGCATAAGGCTCTTATGCCAGTCATATCGTAGGCTGCATTCTTACGTTGACCACTAGGGGGCGTTCCCATTGTGGTCAGCGTATAGTATGCAAATTGCATACTAACGCCGATTCACAACGTTACGCGAGCCCTGCGTACGCAGTTTACGTCGTTTCTGTCCGTCGGGTTTCGCGTAAGGCTGCTCCTTCTAATAGCAGGGGCAGCCAATGTTACGTATACCCGTCGTTCTCGCGTCGCGAAGTTTAAATTTTACGTCGTTTGCGTAAGTGAATCGTGAATGGCGCTGGACGCCATTTACGTTCACTTTGAAGCAAATGACGTCCTTGCGACGTCATTTGCCGCAATGCACGTCGGGAAAGTTTCCCGACGGAGCATGCGCCCTACGCTCGGCGCGGGAACGCGCCTAATTTAAATGATTCCCGCCCCCTACGGGATCATGTAAATTACGCGCCCCTTACACCGGGCATTTTTGAGGAGCGCCCACGCAAATTACGTGAATGAAGCGTAGCGCAAATAATTTGCGGGGGCGCAGGGCAAAAACGGGACGCTGCGCCTCCGTAAGGAGTGCGCAGCGGTACCTGAATCTACCCCAGTATTTGTGATGGTTATGCAATTTTTTTATGCAAAGAAACTTTATTGTAACTTTATTGTAACAGTAAGTCACATACATAATCAGACGCATGTGGGTACAGAGACCTCAAGCAAATGTTTTTAAATAAACTCCAAAGTGTTATAGAATATGTTCCTTTGTTATTATGCTCATAAACGAAACTTTGTATACACATATATTTATCTTATATTGTTTTATTTTGCATTTTTTTTTGTAGCCCAGATGAAGGGGGAGGTTTGAGCCTCCGAAACGCGTAGGAATTTTGGATTACATTTGGTCAGAAATAAAATGATTACTTTTTGGCCGCTCTCATCCTTCCAGTACAAGCCACTGGAAAAAATAAATAAAAGCTACAAGAGAGACATTAAATAGCGCAAAGCGCAGCTGCTGTTCCAACAACTGCTCCAATAATCTAATATACTCTCCCCCTCCCCCCCTCCACCCAGCCCCCCCCAGATCTCCTGTAATACATTTCATCACCAGTTCCCTATCACAGTCCCTGAGACTTTTTCCACTGGGCCAGATTACCCGATAAACAGCAATCAGCGGGTGATGCGATAATTGAAATATGCGTTTCGTCCCTCTGACACGTCCCGTCGTTGAAACCCCCCCCCCCCCCCCCCCCCCATCCTCCCAGATCAGCAGAAAGCCGCTGGCGGGACATTGTCATCTCTATATTGGAAACATTTGGCGGGGAACAAAATCATTTCTTTGTTGAGCGCCAAAAAAATGTCGGTGATGCAACGCGGTTCAACTTTAGTGCCGGCTCATGTCTAAACAATGGGAGCTTGAAGGTGGATTACCGGCGAGCCGGGCGACATCCGCGCGTGTGAGTGAGCCAATGCTGGACCACCGCCTGTAAAAGGCGCGATTGTTCAACGGAACAAAAATAACGACTCGCTGGCCACTTGCTTAGTGCGGGACCAAAAGGACAATACAAAGTGACAACAATACAAAGTGACAACAATACAAAGTGACAATACAAAGCGACAGTTCATTAAAGGAGTTTCCTGTAACCAAGACCGCTCACTGCTGCTCTCTCTCATTGTGCAGAGTGACTGGTCATGTCCCCGCCCCTTCCTGCAGTTACTACAGGCTGCTTGTAGTGGGTGGAGCCTGCTGTGCCCCTCCCACAGCTGTGCTCTCTCTCCTTGTGCAGGGTGACTGGTCTTGTCTCCACCCCCTCCTGTCATTATCTGCAGCCAGCCTGTAGTGGGTGGAGCCCACCGAGACCCTCCCACAGCTCTGCTCTCACCTTGTGCAGTGTGACCGATCTTGTCTCCGCCCCCTCCTGTGAATCTCTGCAGGAAGTCTGTAGTAGGTGGAGCCTGCTGGGTCCCTCCCACAGCTCCGCTCTCTCTTCTTGTGCAGGGTGGCCGGTCTTGTCTCTGCCCCCTCCTGTCATTTTCTGCAGCCAGCCTGTAGTGGGTGGAGCCCACTGAGACCCTCCCACAGCTCTGCTCTCTCCTTGTGCAGTGTGACCGATCTTGTCTCCGCCCCCTCCTGCAGTTTTCTACAGACTGCCTGTAGTGGATGGAGCCTGATGAGCCCCTCCCACATCTCTGCTCTCTCTCTCCCTGTGCAGGGTGACTGGTCTTGTCTCCGCACCCTCCTGCAGCTTTCTACATGCTGCCTGTAGTGGGTGGAGCCTGATTGCTGCCTCCCACAGCTCTATTCTCTCTCCTTGTGCAGTGTGACTGGTCTTGTCTCCTGTAATTTTCTACAGGCAGCATGTAGTGGGTGGAGCCTGATTGGTCCCTCCCACAGCTCTGCTCTCTCTTCTTGTGCAGGGTAATCGTTCTTGTCTCCGCCCCTCTTGTAGTTTTTTACAGGCTGCCTGTAGTGGGTGGAGCCTGCTGGGCCCCTCCCATAGCTCTGTTCTCTCCTTTTCAAGGATGACTGGTCTCATCTTTTGCAGGGTGACTGGTCTTGTCTCCGCCCCCTTTTACCATTTTATACAGTCCGCCTGTAGTAGGTGGAGCCTGCTTGGTCCCTCCCACAGCTTTGCTTTCTCTCCTTGTACAGGGTGACCGGCCTTGTCTCCGCCCCTTCCTTGCAGTCAGCCTGTAGTGGGTGGAGCCTGCTTGGTCTCTCCCACAGCTCTGCTCTCTCTTCTTGTGAAAGGTGACAGGTCTTGTCTCCACCCCTCCTGCAGTTTTCTACAGACGGCCTATAGTGGGTGGAGCCTGCTGATTCCCTCCCGCAGCACTGCTCTGCTCTCTCTCCTTGTGCAAGGTGACAGGTCTCGTCTCCACCCCCTCCTGCAGTTTTCTACAGACTTCCTGTAGTGGGTGGAGCCTGCTGATTCCCTCCCACAGCACTGCTCTCTTCTCTCTCGTTGTGCAGGGTGACTGGTCTTGTCTCCACCCCCTTCTGTGAATCTCTGCAGGAAGCCAGAAGTGGGTGGAGCCTGCTGGGCTCCTGCCACAACACTGGCTATGCACAGTACAGCGATGATGTCACTGCTACTTTTACAAGGTGATATCTGGATTTGCAAAGGATCCTGGTCCACACAAAGGGGATTTATATCCTTTGTGGCTGTTCAGGAATATATTTCTATGAAAGTTTTAGAGTCCGGAGTTCCGCTTTAAGGTCAGGTTACAGGTGGTTGTCAGCGAAGTGGTTGTCATGGTCTGTACAGCTGTGGTGAATTCGGCTTTAAACTTCCCATTACCGCCCTTGCCTGCGTGCCGTCCCTCTAATGCTCATTCTTTCCAGGCTCTATATGATGAAAGATGATCTGACCTGATGTCACCGAGGAGCGAATCAGTCGCTTGGGAACTCGCTCTGTAACTGTATCACCCATCCCCCCCCCCCACCTCCCGGCAATATACAGAACCTCAGCACTTTCCTTTTCGGATCAGGTTGTTATTGCTTCTATAAAAAGGATTATCCTGAAGGGGAGTCATTCTCCTTACCTGCCTGGAAGGATTTATCCGAGCGCCAGCGAGCGCGCTCAGTCCCATCATCGCCATTCTGCTCTGTGCAATGGAAACGTTTTTCTGCTTTAAAGCTGAATTCCGGACACAAAAAGTTTCCTAAAATATAATTCTCAATAATCACACAGGATACAAACCCATAGCTCCCAACTGTCCCTGATTTCAAGGGACTGTCCCTGATTACGAGGGTCTGTCCCTGATTACGAGGGTCTGTCCCTGATTACAAGGGTCTGTCCCTGATTACAAGGGTCTGTCCCTGATTTCAAGGGACTGTCCCTGATTACGAGGGTCTGTCCCTGATTACGAGGGTCTGTCCCTGATTACGAGGGTATGTCCCTGATTTCAAGGGACTGTCCCTGATTTCAAGGGACTGTCCCTGATTTCAAGGGACTATCCCTGATTACGAGGGTCTGTCCCTGATTACGAGGGTCTGTCCCTGATTACGAGGGTCTGTCCCTGATTACAAGGGATTGTCCCTGATTACGAGGGTCTGTCCCTGATTTCAAGGTACTGTCCCTGATTACGAGGGTCTGTCCCTGATTTCAAGGGACTGTCCCTGATTACGAGGGTCTGTCCCTGATTTCAAGGGACTTTCCCTGATTACGAGGGTCTGTCCCTGATTTCAAGGGACTGTCCCTGATTATGAGGGTCTGTCCCTGATTATGAGGGTCTGTCCCTGATTATGAGGGTCTGTCCCTGATTATGAGGGTCTGTCCCTGATTACGAGGGTCTGTCCCTGATTACGAGGGTGTGTCCCTGATTACGAGGGTCTGTCCCTGATTGCGAGGGTCTGTCCCTGATTGCGAGGGTCTGTCCCTGATTGCGAGGGTCTGTCCCTGATTTCAAGGGTCTGTCCCTGATTTCAAGGTACTGTCCCCGATTTTTAATGGTTTGTCCCTGATTTTGAGGGTCTCTCCCTGATTTCGAGGGACTGTCCCTGATTTTGAGGGTCTGTCCCTCATCTCGAGTGTCTGTCCCTGATCTCGAGGGTCTGTCCCTGTATTCAAGGGTCTGTCCCTGTATTCAAGGGTCTGTCCCTGTATTCAAGGGTCTGTCCCTGATTTTGAGGGTCTCTCCCTGATTTCGAGAGACTGTCCCTGATTTTGAGGGTCTGTCCCTGATTTCAAGAGTCTGTCCCTGATTTCAAGGGACTGTCCCCGATTTCGAGGGACTGTCCCTGATTTCGAAGGACTGTCCCTGATTTTGAGGGTCCGTCCCTGATTTCAACAGTCTGTTCCTGATTTAGAGAGTCTGTTCCTGATTTAGAGAGTCTGTTCCTGATTTAGAGAGTCTGTCCCTGATTTTGACAGTCGGTCCCTGTATTCAAGGGTCTGTCTCTTATTTCAAGGGCCTGTCCCTGATTTCAAGAGTCTATCTCTGATTTTGAGGGACTGTCCCTGATTTTTGAGGGACTGTCCCTGATTTCGAGGGTCTGTCCCTGATTTCGAGGGTCTGTCCCTGATTTCGAGGGTCTGTCCCTGATTTCGAGGGACTGTCCCTGATTTCGAGGGTCTGTCCCTGATTTCGAGGGACTGCCCCTGATTTTGAGGGTCCGTCTCTGATTTAGAGAGTCTGTTCCTGATTTAGAGAGTCTGTTCCTGATTTAGAGAGTCTGTTCCTGATTTAGAGAGTCTGTTCCTGATTTAGAGAGTCTGTTCCTGATTTAGAGAGTCTGTTCCTGATTTAGAGAGTCTGTTCCTGATTTCAAGGGTCTTTCCCTGATTTTGAGGAACTGTTCCTGATTTCGAGGGTCTGTCCCTGATTTGGAACAAAGTCCCTCTGTCCCTCCTTCCTCCACATTTGTCCCTCATTTTGGTCTGATCTCTATATTTGTATATAAAATGCACTTTAAAATTTTTCAAAAAGTGTTTCCCGGCGCTGAATCTTCCATCCCATTTCTAAATTGCTGCATTTGAAAGTTCAAAAAGCCAATATAAAAGAAATAGTAGTGATAAAAATAAAAAAAAACACTTGTATAAACCTTCTTCAAGGGGGCATGGCAGGAGGTGTGTCCTATGCCTACATACTTTTGCTAATAGGTGTCCCTCATTCCCATCTCAAAAAGTTGGAATGTGGGAGGGGCCCAAAAGGCTCCACCCACTACAGACTGCCTGTAAAAAAAACTACAGGAGGGGGCGGAGACAACAACAGTCTTTCTGCACAAGGAGAGAAAGCAGAGCTGTGGGAGGGGCCAAAAGGCTCCACCCACTATAAATTTCCTGTAGAGAACTACAGGAGGGGGGCGGAGACATGACCAGTCACCCTGCACAAGGAGAGAAAGCAAAGCAGTGGGAGGGGCCAACAGGCTCCACCCACTATAGATTGCCTGTAGAGAACTATAGGAGGGGGGCGGAGACAAGACCAGTCACCCTTCACTAGGAGATAAAAGCAGAGCTGTGGGAGGGGCCAACAGGCTCCACCCACTACAGATTGCCTGTAGAGAACTAAAGGAGGGGGCGGAGACAAAAACAGTCACCCTGCACAAGGAGAGAAAGCAAAGCAGTGGGAGGGGCCAACAGGCTCCACCCACTATAGATTGCCTGTAGAGAACTAAGGGAGTGGGCGGAGACAAGACCAGTCCCCCTGCGCAAAGAGAGAGGGGAGCAGTGAGCGGTCTTTATTACAGGAAGGAAAATTTCAGCCTGCCTAGGAAAGCCCACTTCTCCAGACTGACATGCCGTGGCTGGTGGGTGGAGCCGGCTGGCCCCTCCCGCCAGGAGCAATCTGCCTGCATTGCATAGAGAAGCACAGAGATCCAGAGATGACATTGTTGAATCTAATATAATTTAAAGTTTTGAAACCAGAAGTTGTTGTTTAAATAAATGAATTAGGATATTGATGTAGCAAATTAGATGTACAGCTAAATAAAACGCCTGAGCGGCGGGGAGTCGTCACAATTTCTCTCTGTTGCACGGAGCGAAGCCCCCTGACACGGAACATCAGAGATCTTCACCCCGATCAGGTTCCCTGCTACTGAAAACATAAGAGGCTGAATTATTCCACGACAAATGACCAGCAGCTGCTCAAATCCCCAGAAAAAATAAGCAGAACCCTTCCCGAGCCGCTGACGTCCGCTGCCGATCCTCTGGGTGGTCCAATCACCGCTTTGTAGATGAGAAACCTTCATCATCCGGGAAGGAAAAACCAACCGGACTAAAGGAGATGGAAAGTTGGTAAAAAAAACAGTAAAATTGTGTTAGAAAAAAAATAATTGGTTTTCATTGATGTTCTATCAATGGGGTCAGGTCAACGTTTCTTTCTTACGACGACGACGACGAGGAGAATCGAGATAGAGGGAACGATTTTTCTGGACCGAACGCTCATAAGCATCACAAAACTGAGAATTCGGAACATTGACACGGCAATTCGAAGGAAATGTGGAAATGTCTGTGCAGGGCTGGTGCAAGGATTTTTGACACCCTAGGCGAAACCTAAATTTGCTGCCCCTCTTGGCACCACCCCTGACTCCAACCCCTTTCCCCATCCCATGTAAGCCCCACCTTTTTAATGAAGCGCCCATCAAATGCAGCCTCACCAGTGCCCATCAAATGCAGCCTACCAGCGCCCGTCAATGCAGCCTACCAGCGCCCATTAATGCAGCCTCATCAGCACCCATCAAATGCAGCCTACCAGCGCCCACCAATGCAGCCTACCAGCACCCATCAATGCAGCCTCATTAGCGCCCATCAATGCAGCTTATTCAGCGCCCATCAAATGCAGCCTCACCAGCGCCCATTAATTCAGCCTACCAGCGCCCATCAATGCAGCCTATCCAGCGCCCATCAATGCAGCCTATCCAGCGCCCACTAAATGCAGCCTCACCAGCGCTCATCAAATACAGCCTCACCAGCGCCCATCAAATGCAGCCTCACCAGCGCCCATCAAATGCAGCCTCATTTTTTTGTTTACTTTCTACCCATGGGAGGCGAGAGGGAGAGGAGAAGGCCGAGGTAGAAGAGAGATGAAAAATCAGGAGGATGTAGGATAGACCCATATTGTTGTTATTGTTGTCATTTATTAATAATAATGATAATAATAATAATAAATAAAAAAATAACATTAAACATCCAAACTCAAAAAATACATTATTAATAATAATAATAATAATAATAATTTATTTTGTATTTATTTTGTCGTGATTTTCTGCTCAAATATTTTTTTTTTAAATAAAATTGTGATAATATATGTATAAATAAATGTAAAATAAATACGCAAATAACTAAAAATCACCATAAATAAGTAACAAAAATGAATAATATGTAATAATACATTAATAAATAATAATTTAATCAATAATAACCTCTAACCTTAAAAAAATATTAGATTATTATGCGTAACATCCCGCCCCCAACAATCGCTTTCCTATTGGTCAATTGTAAAGTACATGGAGTTCTCCTTCATGTCCTCTTTGGCATGCAAATGAGGACTTGAACATGAGTCAGCAGGGATTGGTCCGATAGCTTGAATGGAAGGGCTGTTATGTGTATTGAGACAGAAGCCCCAGGGGGCAATCAATGTACACAATAGCCAGACACAGAACAATGGAGCCATCTGGCCTTAAGACAGAGCAGAAGACCCCCCACTGTGTAACAGATTTCAAAGAGATACACTTCAGCATTCCAAGGTCCATGACAATATGATTACTATCATAATCATAATAATAATAATAATAATAATAATAATAATAAATCATCTATTTAATATTTTTAAAGGTTAATTATTATTTATTAATGTATTATTACATATTATTAATCTATTTTACTTATTTATGATGATGTTTTAGTTATTTGTGAATGTATTTTACATTTATTTTTTTCATATATTATCACTATTTTGCATAAAATAGCAGGAAATCTCGCAAAAACGCGCGAATGACGCGTTTAAATTCTATTCAATTCTATGAGTATAGAAAAGCTCCTGAACTTTTTGGCGCTTCAGGCGACTTGGAGTGGAGACGTGAGCCGTCTCCATTGAGAATCGTTGATTTTTTTTTTTCTCCTCCAGCGTTTTTGAGCTTCAAGCTGCAGAACGCTGAGGTGTGAATGAGTGGTGAGAAGCTTGCAGTGTGCGGTGAAATCAGAGGAAGACATTTCGGTTCAGTAGAGGATCCGTCAGGGATGGACTGGCCATTGGGACTACAGGGAGTTTCCCGATGGGCCAGCTTTAGTGATAGCGGACTGCCGCTCCCCCTCCACTCCTCTGTCTCTCCCTCCCCGCATTGCTCACCTGGGGGGAACAAAGAAGCAGGGGGAGGACCAGAGGAGCAGGGGGGACGACATAGGAGCATGGGGGAGGGGACAGACAGCTGACTCAACAGCTATGGCCTGGGAGTTTCTCACTTCTGCCTAATCTTGTCCCATGGGGGGGGGGGGGGTGGGTGCACCAAACTGATTCTTTTCCCCGGGTGAAATAATGTCTAGCGTCCCCACTGGTACTGCCTATAAGAGTACCAGTACCAGCCGTTCTACTCTAATAAAGTAGAATGGCTAGTGGCTAGTGAAGGTGGAGAGGGGGCTTGGGTGGCCAGGGGGGGGTGGGGAGTTGTCCGGCCGCCATGGGAGAGACCTGTCAAAGTGGGCCAGTCTGGATGAAGTCCAGGGCCAAATTTCTGTCCCAGTCCAGCCCTGGGATCCGTACAACTGTACAAGACTGAAGGGAAGGCCGGAGGGAGGATTTAATTTAATAAAATTACAATATAAATGAGCTTCACAAGGGACGTGACGTGGACTAACATAAGAGGTTCTGTTTCTTTGCTGCGCTCAGAGGGTGCGAATCGCATCGTATTCTCTATTGAATAATTTCAAACGCTGTCATTGGACGCGGGATCGGACAACCTTCACATTGTTCCCCATCAGATACAGTCACGTCGGTGTAAGCGCGGGGGTTTGGTTCGTGCCTCGGAACGGGTCGCTCGCGTTATTCGCATCCATAGCGCCCAGCCCAAGGCCAACTCAGATCTACCGGTGAGATTTCGAAGAAACGCGACTCCCTTGAAATATTAATTCCAGAAGTCCGGGAACACAAAAGACTCAGTGTTGTCTTTAGATTGCGATCCCGACCCGACATGCCCTCCCACTTTCTATAAAACATAAATCTATAGAGAAAAATGGAGAGTTTTCTTCCTACATGAATTATGTCTTCCTACAGCCACAACCCGAGACCCCCAGAATATTTTAAGGGTAATTCCACTTATATACACTTTGTTTTGTTGCCTATGTTTGGGGGTCATTCACGCGTAAGCGTTCTGTCGCGGTACGCTAATGCGCGTTATGTTAACGGTCCAGGGTTGTGGGGAAGAGGCCCTATTTCTCATTAACATGAGGACACGGTACTGTGATGAAGGGCTGGATATCTGGGGCCCCCTTATTGTACAGGTCCCCCATTTTCCAACACTGGTTCAGGGTTGTGGGGAAGAGGCACCCTATCTCATTAACATGGGGAAAGGTACTGTGATGAAGGGCTGGATATCTGGGGCCCCCCTTATTCTACAGGTCCCCCATTATCTCATTAACATGGGTCTGGATATCCGGAGGCCCCTTATCGTACAGGTCCCTCATCCTCCAACACTGGTCCAGGGTTATGGGGAAGAGGTCCCTTTTCTTATCAACATGGGGACATAGTGCTATGATAGGAGGCTCAATATCCAGAGGCCCTATATTATACAGGCTTCCCATCCTTTTTCTCATCAACATGGAGCCATGGTGGTGTGAAAGGAATTGAAGAAAAGATGGATAGCCGCACTCCAAAAACCATTGAGGTTGTCTTTATTAAACGATCATCACATGATACAGCAGTAAAAACAAGGGAACATCCGACGCGTTTCGCACTCGATTAGTGCTTATTCATGCTCGTACCATGAATAAGCACTAATCCAGTGCGAAACGCGTCGGCTGTTCCCTTGTTTTTACTGCTGTATCCTGTGATGTATCTGCTGATCGTTTAATAAAGACAACCTCAATGTTTTTTTGGAGTGCGGCTATCCATCTTTTCTTCAATTTTTGTGCTTGCCTAGTGCACTGCCTGCACCCACGGTATCCTGAGTCAGTCTGTGATTGTTTAGTAGACCCACCTGGAGCGGTGATTTCTCTTCTGTGGTGTGACAGGAGGCTGGATATCTGAGGGTCCCCTTATCGTACAGGCCCCTCATCCTCCAACACTGGTCCAGGGTTGTGGGGAAGAGGCCCTTTTTCTCATCAACATGGGTACATGGTACTGTGACATGGTGCTGTGACAGGAGGCTGGATATCCGGAGGCCCATTGTTGTACAGGCCCCTCATCCTCCAACACTGGTTCAGGGTTGTGGGGAAGAGGCCCTTTTTCTCATCAACATGGGGACATGGTGCTGTGACAAAGGGCTGGAGAATAGGGGGGCGCCTATATCATACAGGTCCCCCGCCTCCAACACTGGTCCAGGGTTGAGGGGAATAGGCTCTTTTACTCATCAGCATTGAGACATGGTAACGTGCCAGGTGGCACCCTCCCGACAAGGTATCTTCCCCATGTTGAGAGCATGTGGTCTGGCATGGAAGGGGAACAAACTCAATAATAACATGATACTGTGATGAAGGGCTGGATATCTGGGGGCCCCCCTGTGGTTTGGGTCCCCCATCCTCCAACACTGGTCCCAGGTTGTGGGGAAGAGGCCCTTTTTTCATCAACATGGGGACATGGTACTGTGATGAAGGGCTGGATATCTGGGGGCCCCATTTATCGTACAGGTCCCCCATTTTCCAACACTGGTCCAGGGGTGTGGGGAAGAGGCCATTTTTCTCATCAACATGGTGACATGGTGCTGTGACAAAGGGCTGGAATGGGTGGGGGGGGGCCCTTATCGTACAGGTCCCACCACCACCAACACTGGTCCAGGGTTGTGGGGAACAGGCTCTTTTACTCATCAGCATGGGGACATAGTAACGTGCCAGGGGGTGCCCACCTGACAAGGTATCTTCCCCATGTTGAGAGCATGTGGTCTTGCATTGAAGGTGAACAAACTCAATAATCCCCCCCTAACCACACCCCTTTCATTGCCTGGAAGGCTGCATGACCGCATATGGGCTTGGTATGGATTTTAGGGGGATCCTACACTTTTTTTGAGGGGGGGGTTCCTTCTTCAAATCCATACCAGACCCTCAGCAAGGATAAGGTTCTGGCATACATTATGGGGGCAGGGACACATACCATTGAGGGGTATATTCAAAAGTTTTTGTGCCCCGGAGTTCCCTTTTAAAGATTCCTTTTTTTATCCGTCCCGTCACTACCAACCTGACTGAGAACCTTGACAAACATTTCCTCCTTAAAATAATAGGAAGTGGATCTTACACACGGATTACGTTGAGGCGGAGGAATGTACTTTTCTAAAACACACAAAGTGTCTGCTTGAGTCAACCGCTCACTCCAGATGATGAAGTGACTACGAAGTGACCCGTTAAGGGCTGACGTGCCGCCCCAGCCAGGCAAGACGGAACCAGTCTAAGCAGCTGAGATTGACTTCTCCCCCCTCCCCCCCCCCCCCATCCCTTGAAATGAAGATGATGTATTCCTGCCATTGGCACGAGAAGGTGACTCAACCCCAAAAAAATGCATGTTTAACGTTTTGGACGAATTCTGGAAAAAAAAAAATGTTGTGAAATCCGCCGGCGCTTGCGAGGCGATCTGAAGGGATTGACATGTTTTGTACTTTCTACATAAATGGAAGCGGAGAAGGTAATCGGACGCCTGACTGGCAGTCATAGGCTGTGAAATGGCACGACGCGGCGGCAAAACGTACCGCAGGACGCTCAACGACAGGATAATAAAAAAGCAAAAAACGAAGGATCTCTGCGTTCTCCGTCCTCTAGAAGTTACTTTTGCTGAAGAATAAAATCCCATTCACTCCACCGTATCGCTTTTTTTTGGCGTGATTTTAACGCGGCAACCCATTCTTTTGAATGCTTGCCCTACATTCGGCAAACACGGCTAACCACTTCCATACCGGGCACTTTTACCCCTTTCCTGCCCGGCGCAAGTTGTACTGTGGCAGGTTGGCTCTCCTGTGCGAATCGTTGTCATTGTACGTTGTGTGCGTACACGGCGTTCTGTGGGCGTGCGTGTGTGGCGCCGGAGGCGCACGTGCCCATTCGCTAGCGAGGGAGCCAATCAGCGGGTCCGGCCACCTGGCGATTGCTCCACAGAGAAGCAGAACAGGGATCTGCCAGTGTAAACAAACAGATCCCCGTTCCGTCAGGGGAGTAGAGTGTGATCGTCTGTTCCTAGTGATAAGGAACAACGATCTCTCTCGACTCCCAGTCAGTCCCCTCCCCCCACAGTTAGAAACCCCTCCCAGGGAACACATTTAAACCCTTGATCGCCCCCTAGTGTTACAACCCCTTCCCTGCCGGTGTCATTTACAGTAATCAGTGCATTTTTATAGCAAAATCTTAAATTGGAAAATTTGAAATTTGAAAATCGGAAATTCGAAAATTCGAAATTCATAAAATTATAAAATTATAAAATTCTGAATTTGAAAATCGGAAATTAGAAAATTCTGAATTAGAAAATTTCCGATTTTCGAATTCAGAATTTCCGATTACTAGTAAATATAATAATAATAATAATAATAATAATAATAATAATAATAATAATAATAAAAATGCCATGAATCGATTCCCTATTTTGTAGACACGATGGGGCAGATCCACAAAAGAATTACGCCGGCGTATCTATTGATAAGCCGGCGTAATTTTAAATTTCCTGCGTCGTATCTTTGTTTTGTATCCAAAAAACAAGATACGACGGCATCTCGGGTCGAAACGACAGGCGTACGTCTTAGTACGCCGTCAGATATAAGCTGCAATTATTCGGCGGCCTGCTAGGTGGCGTTTCCGTAGAAATCCGCGTCAAGTATGCAAATTAGCTAGTTAAGAACGTACGTCCGGCCGGCACATTTTTTTACGTCGTTTGCATTCGGCTTTTTCCGGCGTATAGTTAAAGCTGCTGTTATGAGGCGTACTCAATGTTAAGTATGGCCGTCCTTCCCGCGTAGAAATTTAAAATTTTTACGTCGTTTGCGTAAGTCGTTCGCGAATAGGGATTTGCGTAGAATGACGTCACCGTCGTAAGCATTGGCTTGTTCCGGGTTAATTACGAGCATGCGCACTGGGATACCCCCACGGACAGCGCATGCGCAGTTAAAAAAAAAACGTTGTTTACGTCCGGTCACAATGTATTTACATAAAACACGCCCCCATCACCGCCATTTGAATTCCGCACCATTACGCCGGCAAAGATACACTACGCCACCGTAACTTACGGCGCGGATTCTTTGTGGATTAAAAAAAATAAAATAAGTTACGGCGGCGTAGTGTATCTTAGATACGTTACGGCGGCGTAGTGCATCTTAGATACGCTACGCCCGGCGCATAAATGCAACGCTGTACGAGGATCTGCCCCGATAACTTTTGGGCAAACCAATCAATAAACGCTAATTGGGATTTTTTTTTTTACCAAAAATATGTAGAAAGAAGGTATCTACAGAAGATTTCCACCAGGTAGATCTATAAGGAAGGACTATTTTATACGGTAGACTCGCCCGAGTTCTACAAACAATCTGAAGGTCCTCACCTTGGTGCCGAGACACGCTTTCCCTTTCTTGTACTCCTTCTGGCCGTACCGCTTGTCCAGCTTATTCCACAAGGCCTTGGCCTTCCAGCTGGTCACCTTGGACTTCAGCTTGCTGTAGAAGTGCCGGTGGTCCTGGAGGTCCAGCTCCAGCTGCCGGGTGAGGATGTTGAAGGCCTGTAGTGTTCCTTTGCATGTGGTGGCCTGGACAAAGTTCTCGAAGAGCTGCCCGGCCTGGCTCTGCTTCTCGTCATCGTTCTCTCCCATCGTTCAAAGCGTCTGGAGGGTTCGGCCGGGTATGCGGGGCTCTACATGAAGCAGGAGAAGACTCGGACCGCACGTGACTGTGATACCTGCAATCAGAAAAACCAATCATGTATGAGGACAGCGGCCACTCATTGAATCATCTTAACAAAGTGTTTATGAATTCAAAGACAATCCAGGATTTTAATCAGTTCTGACACTTGTGCGCCCCCTATGGACCAGGGCAACATTTATATAATGACTTTGTTATTCCCTAACCCAGGGATCTCAAACTGGCCGCCCTCCAGCTGTTGCAAAACTACAAGTCCCATGAGGCATTGCAAGGCTGACAGTTACAAGTATGACTCCCACAGTCAGAGGCATGATGGGACTTGTAGTTTCGTAACAGCTGGAGGGCCGCCAGTTTGAGACCCCCCTGCCCCAACCACTTGCCATCTGGCCATTGTACATAAACTTTCAAGTGTTCATTGCGGCCATTCTAGCACGTGCCTGAGCACAATGTGAGTCCACTGTCCCTTACTGAATCAATGTACAGAGCCAATCAGAGTGGCCCTGTACCACGTGCTTGCTGTGAGAAATCACAGTGATCACTCATTGTTTACACGGGCACAGCTGCTATCATTTTCATCTCACAAAGCGATGGAGGTGCGAGATGAGAAGGAAGTTCCTAATCCGGGACAAAGTAAAAAAAAAAACTATAAAAGTTTAAACCGCTGCCAGATACACCGACATCCACCCCTCTACTGTCATCACTCCCCTACAGTATATGTCAGCCCCATCCTGTCCCTGATCCGACCCCTAGATGCCATGTTTTATCTCCCTGATACTGGCATGTTTCTTCATTTCTAAAGTACTGTGGCAAAAAAAAGCAGATCACTTTGGGTTGCCAACACTGCATTTTTTTTTTTCAAGTTTTTTGTTTTGTTTTATGCTTTATAAAAAAATATATATATAAAAATATATATGTATAGATTAAATAATGTAATATAAAAAAATTGATATAATAAATTACACACACTATTTTTATTATATATTTTGATTCTTATGTATTACATATTTAATAAATATAATATTACATATTTTTATATTATTATTAATATTATTATTAACATTATAATTACTCTAAATAGTACACACATATATTTATATATATATATATATATATATATATATATATATATATATATATACACACATATATATATATATATATTTTTTTTTTTTTTTTTATTATAGATCTTCATATTATTACTCTAAAAAAATGTATATATAAATAACATTTATTTAGAGTAATAATAATATTAATAATAAATGTGTGTGTGTGTGTGTGTGTGTGTGTGTGTGTGTATATATATATATACACACACACACACACACATTTATTATTAATATTATTATTACTCTAAAAAAAATTATATATAAATAACATTTATTTAGAGTAATAATAATATTAATAATAAATGTGTGTGTGTGTGTGTGAGTATGTGTATATATATATATATATATATATATATATATATATATATATATATATATATATATATAAATGCACACACACACATTTATTATTAATATTATTATTACTCTAAATAAATGTTATATATATATATATATATATATATATATATATATATATATATAAATAGTGCACACGTATAATTATATTATTTTATTTTTTATTTTTCATAAATATAATTTTTATTATATATCTTTAAATTATTACTCTAAAATATATATATATAATATATATTTTAAAGTAATAATATAAAGATATATAATAAAAATTATATTTATGAAAAAAAAAAATATATATATATATATATATATATATATATATATATATATATATATATATATATATATATATATATATATTTTTTTTCATAAATATATATATATAAATATATGTGTGTACTATTTATATATATATATATATATATATATATATATATATATATATATATATATATATATATATATATATATATATATATATATATATATATATATATATATATATAAAATATGGATTTTTATATATTTTTTATTTTATAAATATAATATTTATTATATATTTTTATATCATTATTAAATATTAATATTATTATTACTCATATATTACATACTCACATATATAATACATATATACAAACACTGGGCCAGATTCACATATAACTGCGGCGGCGTAACGTATCGTAGATACGTTACACCGCCGCAAGTTCTCATCGCAAGTGCCATTTAAATTAGGCGCGCTCCCGCGCCGGACCTACTGCGCAAGCTCAGTTTCGTAATTCCCGTCGTGCTTTGCGCGCCGTGGCGTCATTTTTTTCGAACGGCGACGCGCGTAGCGTAATTCCGTATTCCCGCACGGCTTACGCAAACGATGTTATTTTTTAAATTTCGACGCGGGAACGACGGCCATACTTTACACAGCAATACGATTGCTGCGTAAAGTTAAGGCGCTAAAAAAACCGACTAACTTTGCGACGGGAAACTAGACTAGCGGCGACGTAGCGAACGCGAAAATCCATCGGGAATCGCCGTAACTCCTAATTTGCATACCCGACGCTGGTTTACGACGCGAACTCCACCCAGCGGCGGCCGTGGTATTGCATCCTAAGATCCGACAGTGTAAAACAATTACACCTGTCGGATCTTAGGGATATCTATGCGTAACTGATTCTATGAATCAGCCGCATAGATAGAAACAGAGATACGCCGTCGTATCTCTTATGTGAATCTGGCCCTTGGTAACTGCAATATAGTAAATGTTTGCTTTTTTTTTTTAAATAAAAGTAGACTTATAATGACTTCTATAAGGACACAAGTATATACAAAGACATAAAAACGCGCACACTCGCACACCAGAAAACCGCAGGGATGGTGAAGCTGGCTATGGGGATTAGCGACGTTTGTAGACAGCGAAGCTCCGTCTCCCCTGACTGCATGTGAAAGGGAAGTCTTTGTTGTGATGCCGAATTTCTCACCTTCTTCACTTTCCCCCATCGAGAGCTCAGCCGGCGCGTTCTCTAGAATCGCAAACGTGCGATTCCTTCCATCCCTGTACCGGGAGATCAGAGCCGGGGGATTGGGGGGAACACAGAGTCATGCCCTTATGCCCCTGAGACCCGTTCTGCCACTAGAGGGCCAAATGCTGCCATTTTGGTATTTACTGTGTGGCCCTTGGGGGCCCCTGCCGATGGCAGTAGTCTGTGGGTTGGTTTTTTTTTCATTGAATGAAACAAATCCTCCTACATAAGTTTATCTGCTGCCCTCACTCCTCAACAGCGAAACCACTGGAACAACAGCGGAGCTCCGCCTCCCCGAGCCACTCCTGAAGAGGAACCCCCGGAACATGGGGGACAGGTGTCACGGGTAGCCCATCCCCCACACAGTTAGAATCACTCCCTAGGACACACTTAACCCCTTTCTCGCCACCTAGTGGTTAACCCCCTTCCCTGCCAGTGTCATTTACACAGTGATCAGGGCATTTTTATAGCACTGATCGCTGTATAAATGACAATGGTCCCAAAATAGCGTCAAAAGTGTCCGATGTGTCCGCCGTAATGTCGCAGTCACGATAAAAAATCGCAGATTGCCGCCATTACTAGTAAAAAAAGAAAATATTAATAAAAATGCCATAAAACTATCCCCTATTTTGTAGACGCTTTGGGCCAGATCCACAGAGAGAGTACGCCGGCGTATCTACTGATACGCCGGCGTACTTTCAAATTTCCCGCGTCGTATCTTTGGTTTGAATCCTCAAACCAAAGATACGACGGCATCTGGGTTAGATCCGACAGGCGTACGGCTTCGTACGCCTTCGGATCGTAGATGCAATACTTTGGCGCCCGCTGGGTGGAGTTCGCGTCATTTTCCGCGTCGGGTATGCAAATTAGCTATTTCCGACGATCCACGAACGTACGCGCGGTCGTCGCATTCTCTTACGTCGTCTTTAGTCAGCTTTTTCCGGCGTATAGCTAGACTTGCCATGTTAAGTATGTCCGTCGTTCCCGCGTCGAAATTGTAATTTTTTTTTTTTTTTGCGTAAGTCGTCTGTGAATCGGGATGGACGTAATTTCACGTCTAAGTTAAAAAAATTACGTTGTTGCGATGTCATTTAGCGCAATGCACGGCGGGAAATTTAGGGACGGCGCATGCGCAGTTCATTCGGCGCGGGGACGCGCTTCATTTAAATGAAACACGCCCCCTACTCGCCGATTTGAATTACGCGCCGAGAGATACACTACGCCGCCGTAACTTACGGCGCAAATTCTTTGTGGATTCAGAATTAAAAAAGTAAGATACAGCGGCGTAGCGTATCTCACATACGCTGCGCCTATCTAATTGTATGTGGATCTGGCCCTTTAACTTTTGCGCAAACCAATCAATAAACGCTTATTGCGATTTTTTTTTTTTTTTTTAATACCAAAAATGGGTAGAAGAATACGTATCGGTCTAAACTGAGGAAAATTTTGTTTTTTTATATATATTTTTGGGGGTTATTTTCATATAGCAAAAAGTAAAAAATATTCCTTTTTTTCCCAAAATTGTCGCTTAATTTTTGTTTATAGCGCAAAAAAAAAAAAACGCAGAGGTGATCAAATACCACCAAAAGAAAGCTCTATTTGTGGGAAAAAAGGACGCCAATTTTGTTTGGGAGCCACGTCGCACGACCGCGCAATTGTCAGTTAAAGCGACACAGTGGCGAAACGCAAAAAGTGGCAAGGTCCTTTGGGCAGCCAAATCCTCCGGGGCTGAAGTGGTTAATATCTGCGCACAGCAAGCGCGGGATTGGTGGATTCCGCACCCTGTATATATATATATATATATATAGTCCGTTGTGCACCTGCTTATTACGTGAACTGAGTTGCTAAAATTTGTGCTGAGGACGGAAAAAAAAAATACAAAAAAATGAAAAACTCAGTGTTCTTCCAAAAAGAGATTTAAAATAACTTGTTTTGGGGGGAGGGGGGGCGCGAGCCGCGCGGTCCAAACCACAACAGGACACTCCTTGGGAAAACAGAGCGCGGCGGCGAGGCGAACTCCTCCGTACTACAAGATCTGTACAGGAGGAAATTCTGGACTGCCGCTGAGCCGGGAAACGGTACAACTAAAGAGGACCCGTCCCTTCTCCACCCGCGACAAAGCTTGTCAAAATCCCTCCAATGTACAGAGATCCCCCAGAGGGGGGGAGGGGCTTTTTTCTCAACAAAAGTGAAGGAACTGCAGTCGGCTCACATAATTTGCAATAAAAACATCTTTGCCACTCTGAAGCTTCCCTCCAACCACTTTTACATATTATTTTATATATACTGCGATTCTGTACTTGCCAAACTATGCTGCACAAATCTCCCTCCACGGAGTCTGGCTTCAGCCATTTTAACTGTGGGCAGCTGAAGCTGCTGCCTGTTCACTTCCTGGATTTACACAGAGGCACACCTCCAGGTCTGCAGCTCTGATTGGCCCTCTTATGACTCACCCCTGCCCCCCCCCCCCTTCCTGGCAATATCTCTAGAGAGTGAGAGAGAGCTGTGCATGATGTCATAATCCTAGTCTAATGACCAGACAAGAAACAGGAAGTGGGCTGTATAAGGAAACAGGAAGTGGGCTGTATGAGAAAACAGGAAGTGGGCTGTATAAGGAAACAGGAAGTGGGCTGTATAAAGAAAAAGGAAGTGGGTTGTATAAGGAAACAGGAAGTGGGCTGTATGAGAAAACAGGGAGTGGGCTGTATAAGGAAACAGGAAGTGGGCTGTATAAGGAAACAGGAAGTGGGCTGTATAAGGAAACAGGGAGTGGGCTGTATAAGGAAACACATAGCTCCGAACTGTCCCTGATTTCGAGGGACTGTCCCTGATTTGGAGCAATGTCCCTCATTCCTCCTCATTTGTCCCCCATTTTGGTCTGATCTATATATTTGTATATAAAATGCACTTTTTATCTATCAGTAGTTTTCCAGTGCTAAACCTTTTAACTGATTTCTAAATTGCATTTGTAAATTTCAAAAGCCAATATAAAGAAATAGTAGTGGTAAAAAAAGCATGTGGGTTTAACTAATCTTGTTTTTTTGTACAATTCTCCTTTAAGGGGGGCGTGGTAAGGGGTGTGTCCTATGCCTGCATACTTTTGCCGATAGGTGTCCCTCATTCCCATGTCTAAAAGTTGGGAGGTATGGAAACAGGAAGTGGGATGCATAAGGAAACAGGAAGTGGGCTGTATAAGAAAACAGGACGTGGGCTGTATAAGAAAACAGGACGTGGGCTGTATAAGAAAACAGGACGTGGGCTGTATAAGGAAACAGGAAGTGGGCTGTATAAGGAAACAGGAAGTGGGCTGTATAAGGAAACAGGAAGTGGGCTGTATAAGGAAACAGGAAGTGGGCTGTATAAGGAAACAGGAAGTGGGCTGTATAAGGAAACAGGGAGTGGGCTGTATAAGGAAACAGGAAGTGGGCTGTATAAGGAAACAGGAAGTGGGCTGTATAAGGAAACAGGTAGTGGGCTGTATGAGAAAACAGGGAGTGGGCTGTATAAGGAAACACATAGCTCCCAACTGTCCCTGATTTGGAGCAATGTCCCTCATTCCTCCTCATTTGTCCCCAATTTCGGTCTGATCTATATATTTGTATATAAAATGCACTTTTTATCTATCAAAACGTGTTTTCCAGTGGTCAACCTTTTAACTGATTTCTAAATTGCTGCATTTGTAAATTCCAAAAGCCAATATAAAGAAATAGTAGTGGTAAAAAAAAGCAACTGGGGTTTAACCAATCTTGTTTTTTTGTACAATTCTCCTTTAAGGGGGGCGTGGTAAGGGGTGTGTCCTATGCCTGCATACTTTTGCCGATAGGTGTCCCTCATTCCCATGTCAAAAAGTTGGGAGGTATGGAAACAGGAAGTGGACTGTAGAAGGAAACAGGAAGTGGGCTGTATAAGGAAACAGGAAGTGGGCTGTATAAGGAAACAGGAAATGGGCTTTATAAGGAAACAGGAAATGGGCTGTATAAGGAAACAGGAAATGGGCTGTATAAGGAAACAGGAAATGGGCTGTATAAAGAAAAAAGGAAGTGGGCTGTATAAAGAAAAAAAGGAAGTGGGCTGTATAAAGAAAAAAAGGAAGTGGGCTGTATAAAGAAAAAAAGGAAGTGGGCTGTATAAGGAAACAGGAAGTGGGCTGTATAAGGAAACAGGAAGTGGGCTGTATAAGGAAACAGGAAGTGGGCTGTATAAGGAAACAGGAAGTGGGCTGTATAAGGAAACAGGAAGTGGGCTGTATAAGGTATTTACTGGCAGAAAACAAATGTTTTACTATCCAAAGTTAAAACAACAACAAGGGGAGAAGATTTCATAGATGGAAAGATGAAAAAATGACTGATGGTCCACTTTAAGGGGGTAAATCTTCCGGAGCTGAAGTGGCTGCCATAGCACATCCCGCGGTGCAAATTTCCCACCATATGTTGAGTGGCGGGCAGCAAGCACAGCATTGGAAGATGTAGGGATGTTGCGTTATCCCCGGTAATATCTGGATGCCTGAAATATTTCCTGTAATAACAATGAGCGCGGTGGACGCGGAGAAGCTCCTGGCAGGACACCCAGTGACCAGAGAGAGGAGGACATGAACTCCTTTATAATCTAATAAGAAGACGATCTGTCTGCAGGAATTCTCTCCGCGTCTAGATATATACGCCGGCAGGTAACAAAGTCACCGCCGCCCGCCGCGCTCTCCCGCGATATCCACCCTGGTTATTATTCCAGGATCTCATACCTAAACAATCCGCCGGCAGAGAGAACGCCGTGTCCTCGGTTCACTAATGATCTCACGCGTCCTTCAACTTCATACAAGGCTTGTTTTGGCTAAAAAGCTGAATTCCGGCGGGGGGAAAATCCAAAACTACCCGTGTAGTAGGGCTTCCCACGCATTGCAAGGGTTAAATATCTAGGGGAACATTAAAAAGACGTTCTACCTATCCAATTCCTCCTCTTCATGCGAAAGCCCCCCCCCCCCCCCCCAAGCTGCTCGTTCGGCCCCACTGATATTTATTTAATCTGTGTTCTATTGAACGGCATTATTGTTCTGCGGTATGCTGACATCTAGTGGCGATACAGAGCCACTGCAACTTGTTTTAAGTGATTTGATATTTCCCTCTGTCCTCCCCGTTAGTTCGATCCTAGCTCACCCTGTCTGCTTCTCCCATGTTCCCTCAGTCAGGGTTAGCATTTCTCAGAGGTAGGGCTTGGAAAAGTCATCGTCTTCTTATACTCTAAAACAGGGGTCTCCAAACTTTTTAAACAGGGGACCAGTTTACTGTCCTCCAGGGGGGCCGGATGTTGGTCCCAGTGGAAGGAATAGTACCCCATTGTTGGTGTCAGTGAAAGGAGTAGTACCCCATTGTTGGTGTCAGTGGAAGGAATAGTACCCCATTGTTGGTGTCAGTGGAAGAAATAGTGTCCCATCCTTGGTCTCAGTAGAAGGAATGGTACCCCATCATTGGTGTCAGTGGAAGGAATAGTACCCCATTGTTGGTGTCAGTGGAAGGAATAGTACCCTATCATTGGTGTCAGTGGAAGGAATAGTACCCCATTGTTGGTGTCAGTGGGAGGAATAGTACCCCGGCATTGCTGTCAGTGGAAGGAATAGTACCCCATCATCGGTCTCAGTGGGTGGAATAGTGTCCCATCATTGGTCTCAGTGGGAGGAATAGTGTCCCATCATTGGTGTCAGTGGAAGAAATAGTAACCAGGGATTGATAGTGGAAGCAATAGTACCCCATCATTGGTGTCAGTAAGAAGAATAGTGTCCCATCATTGGTGTTGGTAGGAGAAATAGTGCCCGAGTATTGGTATCAGTAAGAAGAATAGTACCCCATTATTAGTGTCAGTAGGAAGAATGGTGCCCCATCATTGGTGTCATTGGGAGGAATAGTATCTTGTATCAGTGAGAGGAACAGTGTCCCAAGGTCCATAAAAAGGCAAGCAAAGGGCCATCAAAGATTGTTAGAAGTTATATAAAATGATACAATTTGTACAGTGAGCCCTTGTGCATCAACACGTTTCACCGTTAGGCTTCTTCAGGACGCGATCAAGGTTCAAAGAGTTAGCAAAAAAAGAGAGCGAGTCTCACTGTCTTATAGTGGACTGGGCCTTGTGTACAAATATCTAAAAGCAGAGAAGCTTTCACAAACAGTATCCAACACATGGAATAATTCTAAGGGACTGCATAAAGGTGACCAACAAGCAGCTAATTTGGCACCATACTTAGAGTGTTTCTAAAGAGGGGCAGGTAGACGTCTCACGTAGATAGCCTTAAGCAGATGACCATACTAGGAAGTGCCGTAGAGCCGGAGTCCAATAAGGGAATACAAAAACACAGCTCATGAATGCTGATGGGATGTTGTTTAACCCATCTGCATGAAATACCCACAAGAGGGAGATTTAGGCACTGGAACGATCTAGAGATGCCCCTGGGAGACAGCCTTGCCACTGTACAGCCTGTGTATAAGACAGTGAGACTCGCTCTCTTTGAATCTTGATTGTGTCCTGAAGGAGCCTAACTGTGAAACGCGTTGACGCACAAGGGCTCACTGTACAAATTGTATCATTTGATATGACTTTTAACAATTTTTGAACGCTCTGACTATATGATGTATTTTTCTCAATAAATATTATTTTTTCTACTTCTTCATTGTTTTCTATGCCTCTAAAGTCCAGGCCTATGGTTACTCTTTGGAGTACCCTTTTTTCTTGTTTCCTTTTTTGAGTATTTTGCAGATTTAATTGTTCAACGAAACTCGCGCCTGGCTATTGTAGTAAAGTTTCGACATATCTCCTGGCACTGTCTTGTAAATAGACGCGACATCCATCTGATGTTGTAAGAACGAGAGAGACGAAAAGCAGGCATTGCATGAAATAACAAGGAAAGGTGGAAATCGGCGGTTGTAACCGCCATATAGATGTAATACAAGGTAGACGGAGTAACTCGTAGTTTGATGTGATCTCCAGCCAAGAACATCATTTAACAAGAAGTGAGAAGTCCCAGAGGGGGTCAGAGGAGTGATTGGGGTTGATAAGCTCCAGGCGTGTTCTGGTTGATCCTCAGCCAGGTCGGTTCCTATGTACATTCTCCGACGTATGATCGTGTTATCAACACAAGCGTGTCAATATGAGACAGGAAGAGTGGAAGCCGTCCATTACGAAGTTAGGCCATTAGTTATGATAATACCTCACTTATAATCTAAAGTTGACCATTCACCTTACAATATGATGGTACAATTTCCATTAATAATTATACAATATGGCCAAAAGTTTGTTGAGTCCTCGCCATGGCACCTAGTATACAGTAAAAGTACATTGACCCTTCTAAATGATGGAGTTCACGTGTTTCCAGTGAAGGGCACTGATAATACTACAACATTCAAAGCCATTTTAGAAAATTGGGCACTTCTAACCTTGTGGTAAGAGTTTGGAGAAAACCTTTTTCTGTTCTAGCATGAATGTGCCCCCCGTGTACGAAGCCAGCTCCATAAAGACGTGGTTTGACCAGTTTGGTGTGGAGGAACTGGAATGGCCTTCATAGACCTGACCTTAAGCCTACTGGTCACCTGAGACGAATTTGAATGAGCCAGGTCTTCTCATTCATTATCTCCATAAAGATATGGTTTGATGAGCTTGTTGTAGAGGAACTTGAGTGGCCTTCACAGAGCTCTGTCCTCAACCCAACTGATCACTTTTGGGATGATATGGAATGAGCCAGGTCTTCTCATGCAAAAATCTCCATATAGACATGGTTTGACGAGTTTATTGTGGAGGAACTCGAATGGCCTTCAGACAGCTCTGACCTTAACTCTACTTGACACCTCTGGAATGAATTGGAATGAGCCAAGTCTTCTTAACCAACATCTCCATAAAGACATGGTTTGATGAGCTTGTTGTAGAGGAACTCGAGTGGCCTTCACAGTGCTCTGACCTCAACCCTACTAATCCCTTTTGGAATGAGCCAGGTCTTCTTAACCAACATCTCCATATAGACATGGTTTGATGTGTTTGTTGTAGAGGAACTCGAGTGGCCTTCACAGTGCTCTGGCCTCAACCCAACTGATCACTTTTGGGATGATATGGAATGAGCCAGGTCTTCTCATCCAAAAATCTCCATATAGACATGGTTTGATGAGTTTAATGCGGAGGAACTCGAATGGCCTTCAGACAGCTCTGACCTCAACTCTACTTGACACCTTTTATATGTGTCAACTCTGAGCCAGCCAGGATGACACCACCTTTGTCCAGGCATCACCTAGGGTCACCATCTTTTCCCTGGACCGAAATGCCGACTCAGAGATGACATAAATCCTGGGCCCAGATTCACGTAGGAGGGCGTATCTTTGTGCAGGCGTAGCGTATCATAGCTACGCCGCCGTAACTTAGAGAGGCGTGTACCGTATTCACAAAGAACTTGCGCCCTAAGTTACGGTGGTGTAACGTAAATGGGCCGGCGTAAGCGCGCCCAATTCAAACTAGGCTGGTAGGGGGTGTGTTGTATGGTAATGAATCGTGACCCCACATAAATGACGCACCTAATGAACGGCGCATGCGCGCACATGCTCAGTATCACGTCGAATTTTCTCCCTAACTTACGCCGGCTCAATGTTTAGTCGACGCGAACGTAACCTACGCCCATCCCCATTCACGGACGACTTACGCAAACAACGTAAAATACGACGCTGTATCTGGAGATACGCCGTCGTAAGTCCTTTGTGAATCTGGGCCCAGGTCTCCTGGGTTCACAAATGTGTGACACAGATCAACCCCTGCTGCAGCTTTTCACCATGTGACTTGCTACAAAGTTACAATGTTGAAATCTGATCAATGGGGGGGTGGGGGGGAGACTGAGGAAATGCTTCTTCCTGCCTGCAGCAGACTCATGACACCATCTGGGCCTAGGCAAATGATACGGTTTCTTTTTAGTGTTACATGTCAGGAAATGATTTAGCCATATAAATTTCCTGACGGGTGCATTTATATGGCGTTTTTTTTTTCCATGGTAGGTGCTCTTTAAGTAAGGTGAACGAGGGCCAGGTCTGAGGCTTACTTGATCCCAAACACTTTAATCTGTCTGTTTAAACTTGGCAGGAAGTCTTATTAAATTATAAGCTGCAGAAGTACCGGGGGAGGGAGAACTTCTGTGCCGTCCTGCAGGTCACGGGAAAGGGAAAATTATTATTTTCAAAAAGAGAACAAACCGAAGCCGGGGGAATCTGATGTTTCCAATTTGTCTCTTTGAGGAGAGATGTTTTCAGAGCCGGGAGAAGTTATTGCTTGATCTGCTGCCAGCGGGATAAAAAATGTATCTCCAGAACGCCTTTGTGGGATCATCTCGGGTTCAGCCTGAGGATTTAGGAGAAGCCTAGTGACAGCGCCGAGGCTCCAGGCACCTTGCGCCTCATTCATGGCTGCTAATAGTTCCTTGTGACTCCATAAGAATAATACCAGAGGAGTCTGTCGGTATGAACTGTAATAAAACCCAACTCCAGCACCTTAAAAAGTATTCATACCCCTTGAAATTCCCCACATTTGTCATGTTACAGACAAAAAACATAATGGGCCAGATTCACGATCGAGTTACGATGGCGTAACTATTGATACGCCGCGTAATTTAAAAGTTGCGCCGTCGTATCTCTGCGCGGTATTCTGGGAACAAGATACGCCTGAAATATGGCTTTAGCCGACTGACGTAAGTCTTAGTACGCCGCCGTATCTTGGGGTGCATATTTACGCTGGCCGCTAGGGGCGCTTCCATAGATTTACGCCTTGAATATGTAAATGAGCTAGATACGCCGATTCACGAACGTACTTGCGCCCGCTACGCCGTTTACGTTAGGCTTACGTCCGGCGTAAAGTTACCCCTGCTATATGAGGCACAGCCAATGCAAAGTGGACGTCGGCACAAGCGTATCTTCTTACGTCGTTTACGTAAGTCGTACGTGAATGGGGCTGTGCGTAGGTTACGTTCACGTCACAGGCATTGAGCCGGCGTAACTTAGGGAAAAAAATTCAACGCGATACTGAGCATGCGCGCGCATGCGCCGTTCTTTAAGCGCGTCATTTACGTGGGGTCACGATTGATTTACATACAACACGCCCACCTCTTCCACATTTGAATTACGCGGGCTTACGCCGGCCCATTTACGCTACGCCGCCGCAACTTTACGGAGCAAGTGCTTTGTGAATACTGCACTTGCCTGTCCAAGTTGCGGAGGCGTAGCGTAAATGGGATACGCTACGCCCGCACAAAGTTACGCCCATATACGTGAATCTGGCCCAATGTATCTTATTGGGATTCTATGTGATGGACCAACACAAAGTGGCACATAATTGTGAAGTGGAAGGAAAATGATAAACGGTTTTTAATTTTTTTACAAATAAATATGTGAAAAGTGTGGGGGGGGGGGCATTTGTATGGCGCCCCCCGGAGTCAATACTTTGTAGAACCCCCTTTCTCTACAAGTCTCTACCAGCTTTGCACATCTAGAGAGGGACATTTCTGCCCATTCTTCTTCTTTGTAAAATATCCCAAGCTCTGTCAGATTGGATGGAGAGCGTCTGTGATCAGCAATTTTCAAGTCTTGCCCACAGATTCTCAATGGGATTTAGGTCTGGACTGTGACTGGGCCATTCTAACACATGAATAGGCTTTGATCTAAACCATTCCATTGTAGCTCTGGCTGTATGTTTTCCGGCAATTGATGGGGCAGAGTGGCGGCAATTGATGGGGCAGAGTGGCGGCAATTGATGGGGCAGAGTGGCGGCAATTGATGGGGCAGAGTGGCGGCAATTGATGGGGCAGAGTGGCGGCAATTGATGGGGCAGAGTGGCGGCAATTGATGGGGCAGAGTGGCGGCCATTGATGGGGCAGAGTGGCGGCCATTGATGGGGCAGAGTGGCGGCCATTGATGGGGCAGAGTGGCGGCCATTGATGGGGCAGAGTGGCGGCCATTGATGGGGCAGAGTGGCGGCCATTGATGGGGCAGAGTGGCGGCAATTGATGGGGCAGAGTGGCGGCCATTGATGGGGCAGAGTGGCGGCCATTGATGGGGCAGAGTGGCGGCCATTGATGGGGCAGAGTGGCGGCCATTGATGGGGCAGAGTGGCGGCCATTGATGGGGCAGAGTGGCGGCCATTGATGGGGCAGAGTGGCGGCCATTGATGGGGCAGAGTGGCGGCCATTGATGGGGCAGAGTGGCGGCAATTGATGGGGCAGAGTGGCGGCAATTGATGGGGCAGAGTGGCGGCAATTGATGGGGCAGAGTGGCGGCAATTGATGGGGCAGAGTGGCGGCAATTGATGGGGCAGAGTGGCGGCAATTGATGGGGCAGAGTGGCGGCAATTGATGGGGCAGAGTGGCGGCAATTGATGGGGCAGAGTGGCGGCAATTGATGGGGCAGAGTGGCGGCAATTGATGGGGCAGAGTGGCGGCAATTGATGGGGCAGAGTGGCGGCCATTGATGGGGCAGAGTGGCGGCCATTGATGGGGCAGAGTGGCGGCCATTGATGGGGCAGAGTGGCGGCCATTGATGGGGCAGAGTGGCGGCCATTGATGGGGCAGAGTGGCGGCCATTGATGGGGCAGAGTGGCGGCAATTGATGGGGCAGAGTGGCGGCAATTGATGGGGCAGAGTGGCGGCAATTGATGGGGCAGAGTGGCGGCCATTGATGGGGCAGAGTGGCGGCCATTGATGGGGCAGAGTGGCGGCCATTGATGGGGCAGAGTGGCGGCCATTGATGGGGCAGAGTGGCGGCCATTGATGGGGCAGAGTGGCGGCCATTGATGGGGCAGAGTGGCGGCCATTGATGGGGCAGAGTGGCGGCCATTGATGGGGCAGAGTGGCGGCCATTGATGGGGCAGAGTGGCGGCCATTGATGGGGCAGAGTGGCGGCCATTGATGGGGCAGAGTGGCGGCAATTGATGGGGCAGAGTGGCGGCAATTGATGGGGCAGAGTGGCGGCAATTGATGGGGCAGAGTGGCGGCAATTGATGGGGCAGAGTGGCGGCAATTGATGGGGCAGAGTGGCGGCAATTGATGGGGCAGAGTGGCGGCAATTGATGGGCACAGTAGCCGTGTTTGATGCCCTCCCTTGCTCTTGTTAGACCCCAGACAGACAAAGATCTGTAGTTCCGATTGCTGACATCACATGACCAGCAGGCCTCTAAATACCAAACCGAGTGACAACAACAAAACAAAAATACATCTTTTCATCCTTTCTGTGTCACCACTTTCCATGTCCCTCTTTTATAAACGGTGAAATTTCACATTAACGTGAGCAAACTGTGGAAACAGAAGAAGAGAAGAGAAGTGGACATGTTTGTAGGAAGGCCTCAGAGATCCTCCCGGGATGAATCACACAAGATTCTATTTTTTTTTTGGCAATTCCTCCAAGTCTCTCACTCACTCATGTTACACTTAGGTGATAAAATTCCAGTCTCCCTACATCAGACTCGCTCTCCTCCGTGGCCCTTTACCCCCCCAGTAATTCTGGGAACCTGCACTACAAACCCCTCCCATACCTCCCCCACCTCCCTCCCATCATACTATCAATGTTACCGCTCCAAGCTGGCCGGCTCCTACCCTCAATCATCCAGGACCTCCCGACACACCGGATATGTGATTAGGAGCGCCTAGTACAAGCGTTCACCTCCCTTCGAATTCACTGAAAATCTTTATTGATTATGAACATCAAATATAAGCGATGCGTTTCAGGGGGGAAAAGCTGCACTTCTTCAGGGCTAACAGATGAAGAAAGAGGCCTTTCCCCCCCCCGGAATGCATTGGCTGTATCTAATGCTCATGATCAATAAATATTTTAAATTGATTTCTTAGTGAGAAGAATGTTTGTAGTCGGCGCTCCGATCACATATCCAGGAATCGATCGTCTGATGAGTCTTATGGTGGCCATACACACTTTGATAGACACCGGATCCTCCACATCAGCTTCATGCAAATAATATAACAAAATAACAAAATAATAATAATAATAATGGGGTAGATTCAGGTAGCAATTGCATCTGCGTAACCATAGTTACGCAGCGCAATTGCTTACTTGCGCCGGCGTCTCAAATGCTCCTGATTCAGGAACCTCGATACGCCGACTGCAGCCTAAGATATGACTGGCATAAGGCTCTTATGCCAGTCATATCGTAGGCTGCATTCTTACGCTGGCCGCTAGGTGGCGTTCCCGTCGTGGTCAGCGTATAGTATGCAAATTGCATACTAACGCCGATTCACAACCCTACGCGAGCCCTGCGTACGCAGTTTACGTCGTTTCCGTTCGTCGGGTTCCGCGTAAGGCTGCTCCTGCTATTAGCAGGGGCAGCCAATGCTACGTATACCCGTCGTTCCCGCGTCGCGAATTTAAAATTTAACGTCGTTTGCGTAAGTGAATCGTGAATGGCGCTGGACGCCATTTACATTCACTTTGAAGCAAATGACGTCCTTGCGACGTCATTTGCCGCAATGCACGTCGGGAAAGTTTCCCGACGGAGCATGCGCACTACGCTTGGCGCGGGAACGCGCCTAATTTAAATGATCCACGCCCCCTATGGGATCATTTAATTTACGCGCGCTTACGCTGGGCAGTTTTCCGGAGCGCTCACGCAAATTCCGTGAATCAAGCGTAGCGCAGGTAATTTACGGAGGCGCAGCGGCAAAGCGGTACGCTGCGCCTCCGTAAGAAAAGCGCAAAGCTACCTGAATCTACCCCAATATTTTCAGTAATATTAATAATTATAACAATATAATAAATTATAACGGACAGAGCCAGTCTTCATTGGCCGTCGCCGATACCCACCAACAAAAAGCTGCCACTCCATCCTACAGATTTGGGTTGGAAGTCGGGTTGCCGGGCAGATTCTGATTGCCCATAAATGACAAAGCTTCCAATCATAATTTCTCTCCCATTACAAATGTAAATTCCATTTTATTTTTCTTTCGCCTTGCGCCTCGTTCTTGAGCCAATCAATGCTCTCTTTATCTAGCAAACAATTGCCGCCTCTGTCTTATCCAGTGTGTGGGGGCTTCTATTTATATCACTAGGACACTTAGAGATATCTCAGCAGTGCTGGAGAAGATCAGGAAACAATGCAGAAGCTACAAACACCACCAGTGCCGAGTAATCTGCAGTGGAAAATCAGGGGGTCTTTTCTGTTTAAACCTCCGTGGCTACAGCCGGAAAGATGTACATTTCCATTAACTCTGGAGGCTGCTCTATGGCCACAAGCCGCAGGTATGCATTAAAAAAATGGACGCACCCAGGGCTAATATAGTGACTCATCAGTGTTTAACCAGATAAAGACTCAGGGGCAGATCCACAAAGAAATTACGCCGGCGTATCTATTGATAAGCCGGCGTAATTTCAAAATTCCCGCGTCGTATCTTGTTTTGAATCCTCAAAACAAGATACGACGGCATCCCGGCTAGATCCGACAGGCGTACGTCTTCGTACGCCGTCGGATCTTAGATGCAATTTTTCGGCGTCCGCTAGGTGGTGTTTCCGTCTAAATCAGCGTCGAGTATGCAAATGAGCTATTTACGGCGATCCACGAACGTACGTCGGCCCGGCGCATTTTTTTTTCCGTCGTTTGCGTTCGGCTTTTTCCGGCGTATAGTTAAAGCTGCTATACTGAGGCGTACTCAATGTTAAGTATGGCCGTCCTTCCCGCGTACAATTTTGAATTTTTTACGTTGTGTGCGTAAGTCGTTCGCGAATAGGAATTTGCGTAGAATGACATCACCGTCGTAAGCATTGGCGGGTTCCGGTTTAATTTCGAGCATACCCCAGGGACGGCGCATGCGCAGTTCCAAAAAAACGCTGTTTACGTCGGGTCACGACGTATTAACATAAAACACGCCCCCATTAGATCCATTTGAATTCCGTGCCCTTACGCCGCGATAGATACACTACGCCGCCGTAACTTATGGCGCGGATTCGTTGTGGATTCAAAGCAAAGTAAGTTATCTTAGATACGCTGCGCCCGGCGCAGATGTCTGTGGATCTGCCCCTCAGACTTCAAACCAGCTGCTTACAAACACTGCGCCACATCACTTAATTGGTTATAATAACTTATACATTGTATCCTCTATTCAGTCCATATACATTGGCCCAGATTCACAGAGAGCACGGCGCACATTACGCCGCCGTAGAGTAACCACTGTACGCTACGCCAACGCAGCGCAGAGAGGCAATAATGGAATTCAGCAAGCCAGTGCTCCCAACGCTGCGCCAGCGTGGCGTGGGTTTCAAAGGCGTACGCCGGCGTAGGTGGAAGTGGGCGTGACCCATGCAAATGAGGCCTGACCCCATGCAAATGATGGGCCGAGCGCCAGACAGGTACGTATCACGAACTGCGCGTGCGTCGTAACGTGGACGCATACCCCTGCGCCTGCTCACAACCACGTCGGAACAACTGCCTAAACTACGCCGGATCACTGCGTACGGCGTGAACGTAACCTACACCCAGCCAGACACACGTCCAACGTAAAATACGCCGGCTTGTGTTCCCAGGTGCAGACCTTTGCATGTCTGCTGCCGGGTTACACCTCCTTTATGGGGAAAAACTTTACGCCGGACATACAACTTACGCGCACCTCGCGTAGCCTGCGTTGGGCGCACGTACGTTTGTGAATCGCCGTATTTCCCTCATTTGCATGTTTGAATGGCTAATCAATGGGAGCGGCACCATGCACCCAGCCTAAATGTGCGCCCACCCTACGCCGGCGTAAGCAAGTTACGTCGGCGGGGTGTAGCCTGGTTTTAGGCGCATATCTGTTTGTCGGTCTGGCGCACAGATACGACGGCGCACATTTGCACTTACGTCGGCGTAACTTGTTATACGTCGGCATAAGTGCTTTGTGAATCGGGCCATTGTATCCTCAATTCGGACCATATACATTGCATCCTCTATTCGGTCCATATACCTCCTTTCATCCAAAATAAAAAATAAAAAAGTTTGGGCTATACATAGAATACAAGATCAGATTTCGCGAGGTGCATGCAAGTGACGTCCATTTGGCCAACCATTTATTTGTACAATCTTGGATTGTTTGCCCCCCTTACTACAAGCAGACCTCAACTTCCCTCCAACTTTGAAAGCTCTAGGACACTCCCACCATCCCGCTAACCAATGGGAAACACACAGACAGGAAGTGATGAAATATCCGTCCAACCGGGGACACAGACAAAAACAAATTTTTAGTAGAGCGGGGCAAGGATAGAACTTTGGACAATATTTTTCTATTAATACCCTTATCTTCCAGGTTTTCCAGATTGTCTTGCAGGTCATCCTGGTTGTCCAGGTTGTACAGTTTGTCCAGGTCATTCTGGTTCTCCAGGTTGTCCTGTATCCAGGTTGTCCAGGTTGTCCTCCAGGTTGTCCTGTTTGTCCAGTTTGTCCTCCAGGTTGTCCTTACCAAGTGACAAGTGACACGTGACACCCCCACCATTACTTCCCCCTCTTAGCCCCATTTCTTGTTCTGGTGACACATGAATAGGAAGTGAGGAAAATCCCTCAGTTGGGTCACAGACAGAACAAAAAGCAGACTGAATTTCGAAATTAGTCCCCACTCCACCGAAAAAAAAAAAGAATAACGGGTTTCACTTCAACATATATATTGACTTATCTCAACACCTTCATGAAGATCTACAGTCATGGAATAAAGAAGGAAATGGGGATTTAGGTATACTCACCACTCGCCATCAATCCAGTGCCACCTGTACACCGCAGACTCACGGCTGGATGCCCCTGTGGAGATCGGTTGACCAGTCGATGCCCTACGTAGTACCGCCTTAGTAATGTCCAAACACCAGGGTGTATTTCAGCACCATTCTTCAGGTCCGTACGGTGGATCCCGATCCCAGAGGAGAGCCTGCTTTGTTCAGACAGGCTATCTTTAGTTCAATGTCAGAAGGGGGTCCTTGTTGCGGAGAGAGCCGAGTCCGCAGGCACAGTATTGCCAAGTATGGCTGTGTGCAGGGACTTGCTCCATTGTGCTCTCTGCACTTGGACGCTTCCTCTTATCTGGCAGTTTTGCTGGAGGAATGTGAGATATTCCAGGCATGAAACCATTCTGACAAGTGCAGCTCTGCCCAGCAGGACTGACCCTTCCATTAGCAATGTTTCCTCAGGCTAGGGCAGAGCTTGCTGGCCTTGTTCTGCTGACAGGACTGAGGCCTACCCAGCCCTAGAGGCAATCCTTCACCACAACTGGTGATATCCCTACCCAGCATAGAGGCAATCCTTCACCACAACTGGTGATATTCCTACCCAGCAAGAGGCAATCCTTCACCACAACTGGTGATATTCCTACCCAGCCCTAGAGGCAATCCTTCACCACAACTGGTGATATTCCTACCCAGCCCTAGAGCCAATCCTTCACCACAACTGGTGATATTCCTACCCAGCCCTAGAGCCAATCCTTCACCACAACTGGTGATATTCCTACCCAGCATAGAGGCAATCCTTTACCACAACTGGTGATATTCCTACCCAGCATAGAGGCAATCCTTCACCACAACTGGTGATATTCCTACCCAGCCCTAGAGGCAATCCTTCACCACAACTGGTGATATTCCTACCCAGCCCTAGAGCCAATCCTTCACCACAACTGGTGATATTCCTACCCAGCCCTAGAGCCAATCCTTCACCACAACTAGTGATATCCCTACCCAGCATAGAGGCAATCCTTCACCACAACTGGTGATATTCCTACCCAGCCCTAGAGCCAATCCTTCACCACAACTGGTGATATTCCTACCCAGCATAGAGCCAATCCTTCACCACAACTGGTGATATTCCTACCCAGCATAGAGCCAATCCTTCACCACAACTGGTGATATTCCTACCCAGCATAGAGGCAATCCTTCACCACAACTGGTGATATTCCTACCCAGCCCTAGAGGCAATCCTTCACCACAACTGGTGATATTCCTACCCAGCCCTAGAGCCAATCCTTCACCACAACTGGTGATATTCCTACCCAGCATAGAGCCAATCCTTCACCACAACTGGTGATATTCCTACCCAGCCCTAGAGCCAATCCTTCACCACAACTGGTGATATTCCTACCCAGCATAGAGTCAATCCTTCACCACAACTGGTGATATTCCTACCCAGCCCTAGAGCCAATCCTTCACCACAACTGGTGATATTCCTACCCAGCATAGAGCCAATCCTTCACTACAACTGGTGATATCCCTACCCAGCCCTAGAGCCAATCCTTCACCACAACTGGTGATATTCCTACCCAGCCCTAGAGGCAATCCTTCACCACAACTGGTGATATTCCTACCCAGCCCTAGAGCCAATCCTTCACCACAACTGGTGATATTCCTACCCAGCCCTAGAGCCAATCCTTCACCACAACTGGTGATATTCCTACCCAGCAAAGAGGCAATCCTTCACCACAACTGGTGATATTCCTACCCAGCATAGAGGCAATCCTTCACCACAACTGGTAATATTCCTACCCAGCATAGAGGCAATCCTTCACCACAACTGGTGATATTCCTACCCAGCATAGAGGCAATCCTTCACCACAACTGGTGATATCCCTACCCAGCCCTAGAGCCAATCCTTCACCACAACTGGTGATATCCCTACCCAGCCCTAGAGGCAATCCTTCACCACAACTGGTGATATCCCTACCCAGCCCTAGAGGCAATCCTTCACCACAACTGGTGATATTCCTACCCAGCATAGAGGCAATCCTTTACCACAACTGGTGATATTCCTTCCCAGCATAGAGGCAATCCTTCACCACAACTAGTGATATTCCTACCCAGCCCTAGAGGCAATCCTTCACCACAAGTGGTGATATTCCTACCCAGCATAGAGCCAATCCTTCACCACAACTGGTGATATTCCTACCCAGCATAGAGGCAATCCTTCACCACAACTGGTGATATTCCTACCCAGCCCTAGAGCCAATCCTTCACCACAAGTGGTGATATTCCTACCCAGCCCTAGAGGCAATCCTTCACCACAAGTGGTGATATTCCTACCCAGCATAGAGCCAATCCTTCACCACAACTTGTGATATTCCTACCCAGTGAGAGGCAATCCTTTACCACAACTAGTGATATTCCTACCCAGCCCTAGAGCCAATCCTTCACCACAACTGGTGATATTCCTACCCAGCCCTAGAGGCAATCCTTCACTACAACTGGTGATATTCCTACACAGCATAGAGGCAATCCTTCACCACAACTGGTGATATTCCTACCCAGCCCTAGAGGCAATCCTTCACCACAACTGGTGATATTTCTACCCAGAAAGAGGCAATCCTTCACCACAAGTGGTGATATTCCTACCCAGCCCTAGAGCCAATCCTTCACCACAAGTGGTGACATTCCTACCCAGCATAGAGGCAATCCTTCACCACAACTAGTGATATTCCTACCCAGCAAGAGGAAATCCTTCACCACAAGTGGTGATATTCCTACCCAGCATAGAGGCAATCCTTCACCATAACTAGTGATATTCCTACCCAGCATAGAGGCAATCCTTCACCACAACTGGTGATATTCCTACCCAGCATAGAGGCAATCCTTCACCACAACTGGTGATATTCCTACCCAGCCCCAGAGCCAATCCTTTACCACAACTGGTGATATTCCTACCCAGCATAGAGGCAATCCTTCACCACAACTAGTGATATCCCTACCCAGCATAGAGGCAATCCTTTACCACAAGTGGTGATATTCCTACCCAGCCTACCCCAAATGGGCATTGTTGACCCTCTTTTCCACTTACAGTAACTGCTGCATTTCCCACCCTAGGCTTACACTCGAGTCAATACGTTTTCCCATTTTTTTGTGGTAAAATTAGGTGCCTCTGCTTATTTTCGGGTCGGCTTATACTCGAGTATATACGGTATGTACTTAATACGGTACCAAGACTATTACGTTACTCTGAACCTTTTGTAGAAGCTCTGATTTGCTACGTATTTTCAAATGCTAGCATTTATTTATTTTTTTGGCCGATGTTGACGATGTCACTTTAAATGTGTGATGATGTGTCTCATGCTCCTAATTCTTCATGGCCTGCCTGGAGGAAAGTGTGACAAAGTGATGTCTTTGCTTGAAAATTCTTCGAACTTCAGGCTTCCTCTCTATCCTGGGAGGTAAACACCCCACAAGCTCATAGGGGGGGAGGCCGCAGTGAGGTGTCCACACACGTCTGCAATCTGTCATCGCAGCACTTCACTAAACTTTGCTCGCAGCTCTTCAAACCCTTAATTTACAGCCCCCAGGGGGCAAATCACAGCCAAGATGACTCAATTAAAGTGAATAAATAGTGGCTTTATCTGGAGAGTCAGCAGCTATGTAAAGCTCTGTAATGATGAAACTGACAACTGGGCCTCTTCTCCTAAAGCCGGTGCTGGGCGGGGTGTAAAGAGAACCGGTCACATTTTGGGTTTCGCCAAGAATATTCAGATTTGGAAGCACTGAAAGGCTTAATATTATACGGCTTTACAGAATGATGTTCATAACACATTTATCAAAACTTGGACACCTTGGGTGACCTACTATGACCCAGAGAACTTTGACCCATCACTAGAGTTGCACAAATAATCATTAAAAAGATCGCGATCTCGATTCAACCCCCCCTCACAATCTCTATTGCAGAGTTTCCCAATTCTTTCATGGGTAACAACTTGTTACAGCGTTACTAACAAGTGTAGAGACGTCTCTGCTCACTCTGGCAGTCTGCCAAGTTTTTAACAACATTTAGCCGGATTCAGGTAGAGCGGCGTATATTTGAGCGGGCGTAGCGCAGCTCATATGCGCTACGCCGACGTAATAGAGAGGCAAGACCAGTATTCACAAAGCACTTGCTCCCTAAGTTACGGCGGCGTAGCGTAAATGGTCCGGCGTAAGCGCGCCTAATTCAAAGTAGGCAGGTAGTGGGCGTGATGTATTACAATGAAGCGTGACCCCATGTAAATGAAGGGCCGAACGAACGACGCATGTGCGCGCATGCTCAGAATTACAGTGCATATACTCCCTAAGATACGACGGCTCAATGCGCTCGACGTGAACGTAACCTACGCTCAGCCCCATTCACGTACGACTTACGTAAACGACGTAAAATACGACGGCTGTTCCGATGTCCATACTCTAACATGACTTACACCTGCTATTGAGGTGCTTTATCTTTACGCCGGATGTACGCCTTACGTAAACGGCGTAGATTACTGCGACGGGCGTAAGTATGTTCGTGAATCAGCGTATCTAGGTCATTTACATATTCGACGCGTAAATCAATGGAAGCGCCCCTTGCGGCCAGCGTAAATATGCGCCCAAGATACGACGGCGTAGGAGACTTACGTCGGTCAGATGGAGCCGAAATTCAGGCGTATCTCCTTTGCAGAATCAATCGCATAGATAAGACGGCGCATCCGAGGACTTACGCGGCGTATCTGTACATACGTCGGCGTAAGTTTTTGTGAATCCGGCTAATTGTCTGTGCTGATAGATAAGTAGAAACATTGTAACTATTCCTACTTTGTCATGAATGATACTTTGTAACACAAGAAAGCAAGCTGCCAATGATGGCCCAGATTCACAGAGTGTGGGCGCACATTACGCCGCCGTAGCGCAAATGCCGTACGCCACGTCGGCGTAGCACAGAGAGGCAAGCATTAAATTCAGCAAGCCAGTGCTCCCAACGCTGCGCCAGCGTGGCGTAGGATTCGAAGGCGTGGGCCGGCGTAGGTGGAAATGGGCATGACCCATGAAAATGATGTGCCGAGCGCCAGACAGATACGTATTACGAACTGCGCATGCGCCGTGACGTGGACGCATAACCCTGCGCCTGCTCACAACCACGTAATAACAACTGCCTAAACTACGCCGGATCACTTCATACGGCGTGAACGTAACCTACGCCCAGCTAGACACACGTCCAATGTAAAATACACCGGCTTGTGTTCCATGGTGCATACCTTTGCATGTCTGCTGCTGGGTTGCACCTCCTTTATGGGGAATAACTTTACGCCGGACGTACAACTTACCCGCACCTCGCGTCGGGCGCACGCAGGTTCGTGAATCGCCGTATTTCCCTCATTTGCATGTTTGAATGGCTAATCAATGGGAGCGGCACCATGCACCCAGCCTAAATGTGCGCGCACCCTACGCCGGCGTAAGCAAGCTACGTCGGCCGGGTGTAGCCTGGTTTTAGGAGCATATCTGTTTGTGGGTCTGGCGCACAGATACGACGGCGCACATTTGCACTTACGTTGGCGTAACTTGTTATACGTCGGCGTAAGTGCTTTGTGAATCCGGGCCGATGTGTATAGACAACAACCCAGAAAATAACTGACCTTTAATAATAGCATTCTATTCTAATCCATTACATCCCAGAGCAGGAGGTCGCGGGCCACATCAGAGGGCTCCGCGGGCCACATCAGAGGGCTCCGGGGGCCACATCAGAGGGCTCCGCGGGCCACATCAGAGGGCTCCGCGGGCCACATCAGAGGGCTCCGCGGGCCACACATTCTAATATATTTTTATGATTTTATGTATATAAAACTTTTAATATTAGTATTTTACTCTAGTATACATGTTACTCTTTGCTCCGGAAGGCTCTCAGTGCAGGTTAATAAATACAAAAATGTGAAGGAAGCGCTATTTTAGTCAGATGGCAATAAATGTAGAACTAACATTACTTCCGCATTAAGGAAGAACCGAGAGCCGTAGCGACCGCAGCGTTGCATTGTAAACAGGATGTTTAAATACTACTTAACCCCTTATGCCTGCAGACAGTACACGGATGTACTAATAAAAAGCACAGAAAAGAGACCCTGTCAACACATTTATTCAGGGCAAAGTGACAGCAGAGTGTAAAGTAAAGTCACAAAGAATAAAATCCACTTTTGGTGAAGCAAATGCCTTCACAAGCTCAAATATTACCTTGTAAGGTAGCATTGACATCATCATTGTGCAGTTCATAGTCTGTGCAAAGAGTAAAAGCTGTGGGAGGGGCCCAACAGGTTCCACCCACTACAGGCTGCCTGCAGGAAACTGCAGGAGAGGGGCGGAGACAAGACCAGTCATCTTGCACAAGGAAAGAGAGCAGAGCTGTGGGAGGAGCCCGGCAGCCCCACCCACTTCAGAAAAGGACAGTAGGGGGGGGAAACAAGACCAGTCACCCTGCACAAAGGAGAGAGAGCAAAGCTGTGGGAGGAGCCCAGCAGCCCCACCCACTGAAGAAAACTACAGAAGAGGGCGGAGACACGACCAGCTACCCTGCACAAGGAAGAAAGAGCAGAGCTGTGGGAGGAGCCAAGCAGCCCCACCCACTGAAGAAAACTACAGGAGGGGGCGGAGACAAAACCAGTTACCCTGCACAAGGAAGAGAGAGCAGAGCTGTGGGAGGAGCCCAGCAGCCCCACCCACTGAAGAAAACTACAGGAGGGGCGGAGACAAAACCAGTCACCCTGCACAAAGGAGAGAGAGCAGACTGTGGGAGGAGCCCAGCAGCCCCACCCACTTCAGAAAATAACAGTAGGGGGCCTAGACAAGACCAGGCACCCTGCACAAAGGAGAGAGAGCAGAGCTGTGGGAGGAGCCTGGCAGTCCCACCCACTTCAGAAAACTACAGGAGGGGGCTGAGAAAAAAACCAGTCACTCTGCACAGAGAGAGAGCAGAGCTGTGGGAGGAGCCCAGAAGCCCCACCCATTTCAGAAAACCACAGGAGGGGGCGGAGACGAGACCAGTCACCCTGCACAAGGAGAGAGATCAGCAGTGAGCGGTCTTTAGTCTCACACTGGATTACTGCACAGATCTGGAAGAAATACACAAAACTCAGGATTCCGGAGGAACAACCATGATTATTATTATTATTATTATTATTATTATTATACAGGATTTATATCGCACCAACAGTTTGCGCAGCGCTTTACAACATGGCCGATTAATGAATTTCGAGGGTATTCAATTATCCTAGAGTTCAGCTTTAACTGTGATTTTTGTCTCGGAGCCCAGAATCAACACCGAATTCTATTACGTCTGATTCAACATCTTAACGAGCTCCCGGGGAATCCTGGGAACGCGAGATACAGACGGACAGCGGGGAGTGATCTGCGTATTGTAATATCACTGGGTTGTTATTTACAGCTATTATACAGATATTAATGTCTCCGGATCTCCAGAGTTCACACACAGGATACTTTCTCATGAATGATACTTTGTAACACAGGAGAGCAAGCAGCCAATGATGTGTATAGACAACAATATCTGTGAACCAATCTACCGCCATCTTTGTTATACCAAACGGCAACAAAGTTATCTAAAGGCAAATTTTATTTTAAAAAAATGTTATTTTGTAGCATTTATGTTTCCCTCTGTGGGACCCCACTGGGACAAACTCTCTTCACTTCCTGTTTCAGAGACACAGAAGGGTGTAAGAGGAAATTTTTCCGAAGATTGGAAGATTGTCCCTCACCCGTTCAAGTGAAAACTTTGGATTTCCCCCACTGTTTGTACTGGAGACAATGGTAGGAAGGGACTACACCGACCATCAATGTAAGGAGAATTCTTCCCACTGACCTCCAACGTATGGAGGGAACTACACCAACCATCAGTGTAAGATAGCATTGTTTTCTTTGACCATGAATCCCACCAATTTTAAGAAGAATTCTTCCCACTGGCCTCCAAAGTCTGGAGTAATTAAAATGATCACCAATATAAATCAGAATTCTTCCTACTGACCTCCAAATTATTGAGGAGCTAAACCGACCACCAATGTAAGGAGAATTCTTCCCACTGGCCTCCAATTACACTGGCCACCAATGTAATGTTGCCTATTTCCATTGACCTCAAAAGCGGAATAACTAACTTTGGACTTTCCCCCACTGTTTGTACTGGAGACAATTGTATGAAGGAACTACACCGACCACCAATGTAAGGAGAATTCTTCCCACTGACCTCCAACGTATGTATGGAGAGAACTACACCGACCATCAGTGTAACATAGCATTATTTCCTTTGACCATGAATCCCACCAATTTTTTGAAGAATTCTTCCCACTGGCTTCCAATGTATGAAGGAAATAAACTGACCACCAATGTAAGGAGAATTCTTCCCACTGACCTCCAAAGAATGGAGAAATAACACTGACCCCCAATGTAACGTTGCCTAATTGACCACAAATGTGGTATGGCTAATGTACCATGAGCTATAGGTATAAATTTTAGCAGGGGTTCCCTGAAACCTTTGGATCTTTTGGTTTGTACTGGAGACAATGGCACGAAGGAACTACATCGACCACCAACGTAAGGAGAATTCTTCCCACTGACCTCCAAAGTATGGAGAGAACTACACCGACCATCAGTGTAACATAGCATTATTTCCTTTGACCAAGAATCCCACCAATTTTTTAAAGAATTCTTCCCACTGGCCTCCAAAGTATGGAGGAACTAAACTGACCACCAATGTAAGGAGAATTCTTCCCATTGACCTCCAATCTATGGAGAGAACTACACCGACCACCAATGTAAGGAGAATTCTTCCCACTGGCCTCCAAAGAATGGAGGAATTACACTGGCCACCAACGTAACGTTGCCTATTTCCATTGACCACAAATGTGGTATGGCTAAAGTACCATGAGCTGTAGGTCTAATCTTTAGCAGGGGTTCCCGGAGACCTAAAATTATTTCAAGGGATCCTCCATGGCAAACATTTGCGATTGGCTGCTCTATCGCTTCTCTTTGTACTTTGCTCACCATCGCCTATACTCAGGTATTTTCCCTTAGATGATCCTGGGTGCCACGGAGGTAATCGTGATTTATAGTTAATAATAAAGAAACCGTCAGATAAGAGCGAGCTTATCTCTCAGGCTCCATAGGCGCCGTTCTTTTTTTATGACCGCAAACTCCTGGAAAAATGCACTTAACACCGAGCACTTTGAACCAAACATCATGGCGCAACGCGGATTTGATTTCAGCCTCAAGACATAAAAAATGAAAAAAAAAAAAAAAAAAAAGGAACCGTCTGTGTTAATTGGCAAATGCAACCGGCAAGAACCTCGAACTTGGCTCCTCCATGTGGCAGAAAATAATTAAAAGCACATTTGCCTGTAATGCGTTTCGTATAATTATCATTCCTCCCGAGCGTGATTTATTGTGTCTATTATTATCGCCCGAGAGCCGCTCCAAAGGTCAGCCTGATGTAGGTAATGTTTGAGAACGCTCACGCCCTTTGTAATAGTCCCAAATCTGGCCTTGCTTCTTCCTTCTACTCCAGAGGTGGCCTTGCAGCACCGGGGCCCTGGGGTCAGTTCCCACCAGGGAACGAGAACTCCCACTTTGGCAAAATTTGCTCCAAAATTAGAAGACAACATTTTTTCTTTGGGCTTCAAAGTGAACTCCAACTTTCCCTACAGTCTCGCACAGTTGTAGATGTTTTGTGCTTACTCTGATTTCACGGCACACTGTGAGCTTCTCACAAGTGCAGCAAGTAAGATAAAGCCTGTCTCCTTTCCTGGCTGGAGATCTTACAGCATCATCTAGCTCAGGGGTCTCCAAACTTTCTAAGAAAAGGGCCAGTTTACTGTCCTTCAGAGTTTACGAAGGGCCGGACAGTGGTCAGTAGGAGTCGAAAAAGGTCCCGACATCAGTGGGAAAAATTCATGCCCTATTGCTTCAGTGTGAGTAATTGTGCCCCGTCATTGGGTCCCATTGTTGGTGTCATTGTGAGGAATTGTGTCCCATCGTTGGTGTCATTGGGCCCATTTGTTGGTGTTATTGGGCCTTTTTGTTGGTGTCATTGGGCCCATTTGTTGGTGTCATTGGGCCCATTTGTTGGTGTCATTGGGCCCCTTTGTTGGTGTCATTGGGCCCCTTTATTGGTGTCATTGGGAACCTTTGTTGGTGTCATTGGGAACCTTTGTTGGTGTCATTGGGCCCATTTGTTGGTGTCATTGGGCCCATTTGTTGGTGTCATTGGGAACCTTTGTTGGTGTCATTGGGAACCTTTGTTGGTGTCATTGGGAATCTTTGTTGGTGTCATTGGGAACCTTTGTTGGTGTCATTGGGCCCCTTTGTTGGTGACATTGGGCCCCTTTGTTGGTGACATTGGGCCCCTTTGTTGGTGACATTGGGCCCCTTTGTTGGTGACATTGGGCCCCTTTGTTGGTGACATTGGGCCCCTTTGTTGGTGACATTGGGCCCCTTTGTTGGTGACATTGGGCCCCTTTGTTGGTGACATTGGGCCCCTTTGTTGGTGACATTGGGCCCCTTTGTTGGTGACATTGGGCCCCTTTGTTGGTGACATTGGGCCCCTTTGTTGGTGACATTGGGCCCCTTTGTTGGTGTCATTGGGCCCCTTTGTTGGTGTCATTGGGCCCCTTTGTTGGTGTCATTGGGCCCCTTTGTTGGTGTCAGTAGGAGAAACTCAATGTCCCATTGTTGGTATCAGTAAATGTAATAGTGCCCCGAGGGCCGGATAAAAGCAAGAAAAGGGCCGCACCTGGCCCCCGGGCTGCAGTTCGGAGACCACTGATCTAGCTCATGGGTGCTCAACCTGTGGCCCTCCAGCTGTTGCAGAACTACAAATCTCATGAAGCATTGCAAGGCTGACAATTACAAGTATGCCTTCCAAAGGCAGAGGCATGATGGGACTTGTAGTTCTGCAACAACTGGAGGGCCACAAGTTGAGCACCCGTCATAATATAGAGGTCAGTGTCACCCCCCTTCTTCATAATACAGAGGTCAGTGTCACCCCCCTCCTTCATAATATGGAGGTCAGTGTCACCCCCCCCCCCTCCTTCATAATACGGAGATCAGCGTCACCCCCTCCTTCATAATACGGAGGTCAGCGTCACCCCCCCCCCCTTCATAATACAGAGGTCAGTGTCACCCCCCTCCTTCATAATACGGAGGTCAGTGTCACCCCCCCTTCATAATACGTAGGTCAGTGTCACCCCCCTCCTTCATAATACGGAGGTCAGTGTCACCCCCCCTTCATAATACGGAGGTCAGTGTCACCCCCCCTTCATAATACGGAGGTCAGTGTCACCCCCCTTCTTCATAGAATGGAGGTCAGTGTCACCCCCCTTCTTCATAATACGGAGGTCAGTGTCACCCCCCCTCCTTCATAATACGGAGGTCAGTGTCACCCCCCTCCTTCATAATATGGAGGTCAGTGTCACCCCCCCTCCTTCATAATACAAGGGTCAGTGTCATCCTCCCTCTTGTAATAAAGGGGTCAGTGTCAGCCCTCCATAACACAGGGGCCCCCTATAAAGACCCCCATTAGATCAGCTGAACTGGAAGTATGTGTGTCCGGGTTTCACCCGGATGCATTTGTCAAAACCCGAACCGTCCGGGTCAAAACCGGACAGGTGGCAACCCTAGTACCTAGAGAAGCACAGTCATCACTGGGACGATGTGCTTCTTTATGCCATGCAGGCAGATCATGGCAGTGGGAGGGGCACGTAGCTTCATACAGCACTCTGCCAGACCCTCATTATCTGCCTGCATTGCGTAGAGTAGCACAGAGGCCCAGCGAGGACGTCACTGGGACTAAAATAAGGTATGCAAGAAGGATAGAAACTTTTTTTTTTTATTTAAGAATTACAACCGGTAAAACGGAAAAATACAAGCGGGATAAACTTCCGCTTTAAAATGACAAAATGCAGACTGCGCCACCAGAGGACGGAGCATTAATCCCGAATGAAACACAACGCGCTGTCCATCGGAGGAGGCCGCGGGTTCAAAGCTTGGCAGACAGAAGCGACCGGGTATTAGGCGGGGATTACGGCGGAGACACTAATAAGGTAACAATCACAGCGAACCATTTCATCCGCACCAACAATATCACAACATTGGCTTCCCCAACAATGGACCCATTGTCAGCCCCTGGAAATCCCATTGTACTGCCGTCTCTGGCAAAACAAGACCTGTTATTCTTCATCACAAAAAATCCAACAACACAATTTAATATTTTCAGATATTATATTGTGTAGGTGTGTGTGTGTGCGTCTTCCAGAATCTGAAACTATACGAGAACATAAATGACGGTTAGAATATAAAGGGAACGTCTCAATCATGGGCATCTGCAGGTAGGGGCAAGGGGGGTCAAGTGCCCCCCCAGAATCAGGGATCGGATCGGCGCTGTTAAATTAAGAACAGTGGTGTCGCTATGGGGGCCACCCGCCAGTGGGGTGACACCATCAAAGTGCTGTCAAGCCCCCCCCCCCCCCCCACATTAGTGTAGTGTGACTGCGGGCTCTTTTCCCTGCTCAGTCCAGCAGAGAACTTGGCGGCGCTGTGACAGGAGAAAGGCGAGCTGCGGGCTGTCAGAGGATTCCCCCGCTTGCCCCCCCCCCTTCACATGTAAGGGAGAAGAGACAGCGGCTCTCACTAGGTTTGCCACCCAGCTTCCTGCCCGCTCCGTTCCTTCCCCCATTAGCCATAACTGAGGGCCAACCAAAGAAGACCAGGAGAGGAGAGTATCATGGGACATTTAGTCCCGAAGATTGTCGGCTCCATTTTCCACAGGGAGGAGGCTACAGCTCGATCAAGAGAGAGATTGAGAGACTGCAGCCTGGGAAAAAAAAGCTGATGGAGGGAATGCTACAGGACAAAGAAAGAGGAGTGTGCTGGGAGAGAGAGTCACACTGCCCAGCACCACCAGAGAGAGAGCCACGCTGCCCAGAGCCACCAGAGAGAGAGCTACACTGCCCAGCGCCACCAGAGAGAGAGACATGCTGCCCAGCGCCACCAGAGACAGAGCCACGCTGCCCAGAGCCACAAGAGAGAGCCACGCTGCCCAGAGCCACAAGAGAGAGAGCCAAGCTGCCCAGCGCCACCAGAGAGAGAGCCACGCTGCCCAGCACCACCAGAGAGAGAGCCACGCTGCCCAAAGTCACCAGAGAGAGCACTACACTGCCCAGCGCCACCAGAGAGAGAGAGACACGCTGCCCAGCGCCACCAGAGAGAGACACGCTGCCCAGCGCCACCAGAGAGAGACACGCTGCCCAGCGCCACCAGAGAGAGAGCCACACTGCCCAGAGCCACCAGAGAGAGAGCCACGCTGCCCAGAGCCACAAGAGAGAGAGAGCCACGCTGCCCAGAGCCACAAGAGAGAGAGCCACGCTGCCCAGAGCCACAAGAGAGAGAGCCACGCTGCCCAGCGCCACCAGAGAGAGAGCCACGCTGCCCAGCGCCATCAGAGAGAGCCACGCTGCCCAGCGCCACCAGAGAGAGAGCCACGCTGCCCAGCGCCACCAGAGAGAGAGACACGCTGCCCAGAGCCACAAGAGAGAGAGCTACACTTCCCAGCGCACCAGAGAGAGACACGCTGCCTAGCGTCACCAGAGAGAGAGCCACGCTGCCCAGCGCCACCAGAGAGAGAGCCACGTTGCCCAGTGCCACCAGAGAGAGAGCCACGCTGCTCAGAGCCACAAGAGAGAGCCACGCTGCCCAGCGCTACCAGAGAGAGAGCCACGCTGCCCAGCGCTACCAGAGAGAGAGCCACGCTGCCCAGCGCTACCAGAGAGAGAGCCACGCTGCCCAGCGCTACCAGAGAGAGAGCCACGCTGCCCAGCGCCACCAGAGAGAGAGAGCCACGCTGTCCAGAGCCACCAGAGAGAGAGCCACACTGCCCAGCGCCACCAGAGAGAGAGAGCCACGCTGCCCAGTGCCACCAGAGAGAGAGCCATGCTGCCCAGCGCCACCAGAGAGAGAGCCATGCTATACATTCCATGGTTGAATGAAGGTATCGGTGACCCCCATGTGGATATCAATGCAGGGGGGGGGGTTGTTCCTGACACTCGTTAGAAGGGGTTTGGAGAAGCTACAAAATGTCTTCAACATTTCAGGACAAGTCCATTTGAATGCGACTACCACCATGATAAATGAGAACTTTCAAAGACATATGAAGATTTATAGAGATTTCGACATTTCAATAAAGATGTCAGGGTTAGGGGTTAGGGTTTGGGGTTAGGGTTGGGTTAGGGTTAGGGTTCTGTTAGGGGTTAGGGTTAGGGTTAGGGTTAGGGTTCTGTTAGGGGTTAGGGTTAGGGTTGGGTTAGGGTTAGGGGTTAGGGTTTCCCCTTGAAGAATAAGGCTAGAACCCAGGAATTGGAACAGGGACCTTCCCCAGGGGTCAAAGATCAGAAGCTGGGTTCCCAGACGTCAAAGGTCATGAGGCGTGGCTGACCCACCCCCACCAAAGTGTACTGCCTACCCCAACGAAGTCTGGGAATGAACAAGTCAAGGAAAGATTTCAGTCTTCCAGAAGGTGGCAACCATATGGACACCTTCCCGGCTGCCTTCCGATGGAGATGTCCAGCTTGGGGCACCCACCAATCACAGCCACTGGACCAAGCCACTGGACCAAGCCACTGAGCAGTTCCAGGGTTACCGGTGCTCAGCTGGCTTCCCTCTGTAGTGCTCCGGGACCCACATATGTAAATGGTAGGGAATTCAGTAAGCCTTGTACAACCTCATCTTCATTCTTCTCTCCTCCGACGTCATAGGAAAGATGTAAGCAGTGGTTATTACCGAGGTGTCAGCTCCTCCGCACCACTCACTCCATCCAGGAGCAGTCACGGCCCAGAGCGAGGGCGCTGATCCAGAGCATGACGGCCCGGGTTGTATACATAACTGCGAACGCTTAAACAAGCATTACAGCTAATTAGGTAGATTAGAATTCACAGCCGATTTGAAGTATAAACTTTCACCGGGAAACATTCTTCTGAGCCTAGAAAATGAATTAATGAGCTGTTTTGTCTTTACATTAAGTCTCTTGTGGTGGCCTCGGGGTACGGCTGCCAAGTTCCTATACAAACTCTGCGGTGACACCTTGTAATGATCAGGAACAGCGACAAAGGGACTGCGAAAACTACAAAGACGTAGGAAAACCAGATTCCGGGATGTGGCTTATGTGTGACATTCATTTAGGACCCCAAGTGTCAGTATGTCATTGTTCTGGATCCCCAAGTGTCAGTGTGTCATTGTTCTGGACCCCCAAGTGTCAGGGTGTCATTGTTCTGGACCCCCAAGTGTGTGTTTCATTGTTCTGGGGCCCCAAGTGTCAGTGTGTCATTGTTCTGGACCCCCAAGTGTCAGTATGTCATTGTTCTGGATCCCCAAGTGTCAGTGTGTCATTGTTCTGGACCCCCAAGTGTCAGTGTGTCATTGTCCTGGATCCCCAAGTGTCAGTGTGTCATTGTTCTGGATCCCCCAAGTGTCAGTGTGTCAGTGTTCTGGACCCCCAAGTGGCAGTGTGTCATTGTTCCGGGCCCCCAAGTGTCATTGTTCTGGGGCCCCCAAGTGTCATTGTGTCATTGTTTCGGGCCCCCCAAGTGTCAGTGTGTCATTGTTCTGGACCCCCAAGTGGCAGTGTGTCATTGTTCCGGGCCCCCAAGTGTCATTGTGTCATTGTTCTGGACCCCCAAGTGTCAGTGTGTCATTGTTCTGGACCCCCAAGTGTCAGTGTGTCATTGTTCCGGGCTCCCAAGTGTCAGTGTGTCATTGTTCCGGGCCCCCAAGTGTCATTGTTTCGGGGCCCCCAAGTGTCAGTGTGTCATTGTTCTGGACCCCCAAGTGGCAGTGTGTCATTGTTCCGGGCCCCAAGTGTCATTGTGTCATTGTTCTGGACCCCCAAGTGTCAGTGTGTCATTGTTCTGGACCCCCAAGTGTCAGTGTGTCATTGTTCCGGGCTCCCAAGTGTCAGTGTGTCATTGTTCCGGGCTCCCAAGTGTCAGTGTGTCATTGTTCTGGACCCCCAAGTGTCAGTGTGTCATTGTTCTGGACCCCCAAGTGTCAGTGTGTCATTGTTCTGGTCCCCCAAGTGTCAGTGTGTCATTGTTCTGGACCCCCAAGTGTCAGTGTGTCATTGTTCTGGTCCCCCAAGTGTCAGTGTGTCATTGTTCTGGACCCCCAAGTGTCAGTGTGTCATTGTTCCGGGCCCCCAAGTGTCAGTGTGTCATTGTTCCGGGCCCCCAAGTGTCAGGGTGTCATTGTTCTGGACCCCCAAGTGTGTGTCATTGTTCTGGACCCCCAAGTGTCAGTGTGTCATTGTTCTGGGACCCCCAAGTGTCAGTGTGTCATTGTTCTGGGATCCCCAAGTGTCAGTGTGTCATTGTTCTGGGATCCCCAAGTGTCAGTGTGTCATTGTTCTGGGACCCCCAAGTGTCAGTGTGTCATTGTTCTGGGCCCCCAAGTGTCAGTGTGCCATTGTTCTGGACCCCAAATGTCAGTGTGTCATTGTTCTGGAGCCCCAAGTGTCAGTGTGTCATTGTTCTGGGACCCCCAAGTGTCAGTGTGTCATTGTTCTGGGACCCCCAAGTGTCAGTGTGTCATTGTTCTGGGATCCCCAAGTGTCAGTGTGTCATTGTTCTGGGCCCCCAAGTGTCAGTGTGTCATTGTTCTGGGGCCCCCAAGTGTCATTGTGTCATTGTTTCGGGCCCCCAAGTGTCATTGTTCTGGGGCCCCCAAGTGTCATTGTGTCATTGTTTCGGGCCCCCCAAGTGTCAGTGTGTCATTGTTCTGGACCCCCAAGTGGCAGTGTGTCATTGTTCCGGGCCCCCAAGTGTCATTGTGTCATTGTTCTGGACCCCCAAGTGTCAGTGTGTCATTGTTCTGGACCCCCAAGTGTCAGTGTGTCATTGTTCCGGGCTCCCAAGTGTCAGTGTGTCATTGTTCCGGGCCCCCAAGTGTCATTGTTTCGGGGCCCCCAAGTGTCAGTGTGTCATTGTTCTGGACCCCCAAGTGGCAGTGTGTCATTGTTCCGGGCCCCAAGTGTCATTGTGTCATTGTTCTGGACCCCCAAGTGTCAGTGTGTCATTGTTCTGGACCCCCAAGTGTCAGTGTGTTATTGTTCTGGTCCCCCAAGTGTCAGTGTGTCATTGTTCTGGTCCCCCAAGTGTCAGTGTGTCATTGTTCTGGACCCCCAAGTGGCAGTGTGTCATTGTTCCGGGCCCCCAAGTGTCATTGTGTCATTGTTCTGGACCCCCAAGTGTCAGTGTGTCATTGTTCTGGACCCCCAAGTGTCAGTGTGTCATTGTTCCGGGCTCCCAAGTGTCAGTGTGTCATTGTTCCGGGCCCCCAAGTGTCATTGTTTCGGGGCCCCCAAGTGTCAGTGTGTCATTGTTCTGGACCCCCAAGTGTCAGTGTGTCATTGTTCTGGTCCCCCAAGTGTCAGTGTGTCATTGTTCTGGACCCCCAAGTGTCAGTGTGTCATTGTTCTGGACCCCCAAGTGTCAGTGTGTCATTGTTCTGGTCCCCCAAGTGTCAGTGTGTCATTGTTCTGGACCCCCAAGTGTCAGTGTGTCATTGTTCCGGGCCCCCAAGTGTCAGGGTGTCATTGTTCTGGACCCCCAAGTGTGTGTCATTGTTCTGGACCCCCAAGTGTCAGTGTGTCATTGTTCTGGGACCCCCAAGTGTCAGTGTGTCATTGTTCTGGGATCCCCAAGTGTCAGTGTGTCATTGTTCTGGGATCCCCAAGTGTCAGTGTGTCATTGTTCTGGGACCCCCAAGTGTCAGTGTGTCATTGTTCTGGGCCCCCAAGTGTCAGTGTGCCATTGTTCTGGACCCCAAATGTCAGTGTGTCATTGTTCTGGAGCCCCAAGTGTCAGTGTGTCATTGTTCTGGGACCCCCAAGTGTCAGTGTGTCATTGTTCTGGGACCCCCAAGTGTCAGTGTGTCATTGTTCTGGGATCCCCAAGTGTCAGTGTGTCATTGTTCTGGGCCCCCAAGTGTCAGTGTGCCATTGTTCTGGACCCCAAATGTCAGTGTGTCATTGTTCTGGAGCCCCAAGTGTCATTTTTCCCGGGGCCCCCAAGTGTCAGTGTTCTGGGGCCCCCAAGTGTCAGTGTGTCATTGTTCTGGGGCCCCAAGTGTCAGTGTGTCATTGTTCTGGGGCCCCCAAGTGTCATTGTTCCGGGGCCCCATGTATCATATCACACTCTCCTCTAATGAAGTCACTGTCAGATCCTCCAACCACCATTATGCAGCGATTAATAATTAGCAGAGGGTGACAACACCGGAATATGTAAAATGAATTCCTTGTTTATCAGACAATCCTGGGAGCCGTCCGTTCACATGGAGTGATGGAGGGACGGCATTCTTCTATTGGAGATCACTGTGTGAACGGCTCATGTGCAGCCTTTCATCATCTCCCTAATTACCCCAGGGAGGGCCGGGAGGGCCCAGAATCGGGGAGGATCCCAGCGCCGGGTGCAGGGTGTGGCCTGTGAATTCAGCAAAACTAAAATAAATCTTCCGATGAGATCCAGAGACGGATCTTCTCACTGCAGGCAGTACAAGGCTCTCATGATACCCCTCACCCCTCACCCTTCACCCCTCACCCCAATCCCATCACCCCTCACCCCAATCCCATCACCCCAATCCCCTCACCCTTCACCCCAATCCCCTCACCCTTCACCCCAATCCCCTCACCCTTCACCCCAATCCCCTCACCCCAATCCCATCACCCCAATCCCATCACCCTTCACCCCAATCCCATCACCCTTCACCCCAATCCCCTCACCCTTCACCCCAATCCCCTCACCCTTCACCCCAATCCCATCACCCCAATCCCATCACCCCAATCCCATCACCCTTCACCCCAATCCCATCACCCTTCACCCCAATCCCCTCACCCTTCACCCCAATCCCCTCACCCTTCATCCCAATCCCATCACCCCAATCCCATCACCCCAATCCCATCACCCTTCACCCCAATCCCATCACCCTTCACCCCAATCCCCTCACCCCAATCCCCTCACCCCTCACCCTTCACCCCAATCCCCTCACCCCAATCCCATCACCCTTCACCCCAATCCCCTCACCCTTCACCCCAATCCCCTCACCCCAATCCCCTCACCCATCACCCTTCACCCCAATCCCCTCACCCCAATCCCATCACCCCAATCCCCTCACCCTTCACCCCAATCCCATCACCCCAAACCCCTCACCCCAATCCCCTTACCCTTCACCCCAATCCCATCACCCTTCACCCCAATCCCCTCACCCCAATCCCCTCCCCCCAATCCCATCACCCCAATCCCATCACCCTTCACCCCAATCCCCTCACCCCAATCCCATCACCCCAATCCCCTTCACCCCAATCCCCTCACCCCAATCCCCTTACCCTTCACCCCAATCCCCTCACCCCTCACCCTTCACCCCAATCCCCTCACCCTTCACCCCTCACCCCCATCACCCCAATCCCTTCACCCCAATCCCCTCACCCCCAATCCCATCACCCCTCACCCTTCACCCCAATCCCCTCACCCCAATCCCCTCACCCCAATCCCCTCACCCTTCACCCCAATCCCCTCACCCCTCACCCCAATCCCATCACCCTTCACCCCAATCCCCTCACCCCAATCCCCTCACCCCCATCACCCCAATCCCTTCACCCTTTACTCCAATCCCCTCACCCCCAATCCCATCACCCCTCACCCTTCACCCCAATCCCATCACCCCTCACCCTTCACCCCAATCCCATCACCCCTCACCCCCAATCCCATCACCCCAATCCCATCACCCCAATCCCATCACCCTTCACCCCAATCCCATCACCCTTCACCCCAATCCCATCACCCTTCACCCCAATCCCATCACCCCAATCCCATCACCCCAATCCCCTCACCCTTCACCCCAATCCCCTCACCCCAATCCCATCACCCTTCACCCCAATCCCCTCACCCCAATCCCCTCACCCTTCACCCCAATCCCCCTTCACCCCAATCCCATCACCCCTCACCCTAATCCCATCACCCCAATCCCATCACCCCAATCCCATCACCCTTCACCCCAATCCCCTCACACCTCACCCTTCACCCCAATCCCTTCACCCTAATGCCCTCACCCTTCACCCCAATCCCATCACCCTTCACCCCAATCCCATCACCCCTCACCCTAATCCCATCACCCCAATCCCATCACCCCAATCCCATCACCCTTCACCCCAATCCCCTCACACCTCACCCTTCACCCCAATCCCTTCACCCTAATGCCCTCACCCTTCACCCCAATCCCATCACCCTTCACCCCAATCCCCTCACCCCAATGCCCTCACCCTTCACCCCAATCCCATCACCCTTCACCCCAATCCCCTCACCCCAATGCCCTCACCCTTCACCCCAATCCCATCACCCTTCACCCCAATCCCCTCTCCCCTCACCCCAATCCCCTCACTCTTCACCCCAATCCCCTCGTAATTGAAGAAGAAAACTTACTTATTTACAAAAAGAAATAACAGAAAAAATAAAAACGTTTTTTTTTTCTAAATTTTCGGTCTTTTTTTAGTTGTTGGGCAAAAAATAAAAAATCGCAGAGGTGATCAAATACCACCAAAAGAAAGCTCTATTTGTGGGAACAAAATTATAAAAAAATTGTTTGGGTACAGCGTTGCATGACCGCGCAATTGTTATTCAAAGTGCGACAGCGCTGAAAGCTGAAAATTGGCCTGGGCAGGAAGGGGCGTAAGTGCCCGGTATGGAAGGGGGTTAAAAAGGTTCCTGCACTACTTTGATCCAGAGAAGGTGACATCGCATCAAAGTCGCACTCCAAAGCCGCACTCTAAAACTTGCGACTTTAGGGTCGCGACAGTGAAAACGTAGCCCGGGGTTTTTTTCGAAACGCGCTGCCCCCTTTTGCAGAAGCCCCCCGGTGGCGCCATCATTTTCCAACCGCACCCCTACGAGCCCTGCTAATGCGCGTGCCAAAACGCATTATATCGCAGCGCCATGCGTTTTGTTGCAGCACCATTTTTTTAAATGGCGCAGGCCCCTTTTTTTTTGCGCATTTTCTGTGCATTGAAAATCGATGGGCGATGCGCGGAAATGCACAAAAAAACAAACTACGCACGCAGCCGCACCGTCTGGTGTGTACTGAGCCTCGCTCATTATTGCAAAATCTTACATCTGACCTGAAGGCACATATAAAAGTACACCCATTAGCGCACCTCTATAGGAGGAGCAAGTACCCGGATCAGACCTGGCATCGGCCTCTTTGTACAGCAGAGCTCAGACTAAAAGAGGGAGGAGCAGAACAGTGAGCCAATCAATAGTGCTGCAGTGCTGACAAAGGAACACGCTGATAGGAGGAGAGAGCAGAGTGACAGAGAGATGAGCTCATCGATTTGTGTTACTTAATTACAGTAGAGAAAATCAGATCTCCTGCCTTGGCAGACAGGGCTGTGCGGCAGAGCTGTGTAAGTGCCAAGACTGGATGGACAGAATAACAAATCCTTAGGAAAGACTCTCGCTGGGGGTCAGAGGGGAGCCCAGCGATCCCCCAGAACTTACCGCCACCAATGCCACGTGCGTTGGCCGCCCCACTCAGCGAGCGTCAGATCTGCCCTCCCCCATTCCGTAGCATTGTTACCCGCTGACTGAACATGCCCGGCCCAGCCGGCTCACCCCCGTCCTCGGGATGCCAGGCGTTGCTCAACTTGGCACCGACAGGAAGAAATATGCTCCGCGTTACACAACATCAAACCACAGAGGACGTCACCCCGTCAGAAGAAGGCCACGGCGGGCAGGTTTGTTTTTGTTTTGGATGGAGTGGGGGGGGGGGGGGTTAGAACCCCTGTTAGGTTTTTATTGGTTAAGGGCTGAGGTCCATGAACTACACAGCTCATTGGTCAAATCCGGCATGCTGCAAGATGTTATCTGGCCCTCTGATGTAGGAGGGGCTCTAATGGGGCCAATGATATAACGGGGGATTCTGATGTAAAAGGGGGCACTGATGCAGATTCTGATTTAAAGAGAGACACCGATAGGGACTCTAATATAACAGGGGACTCTGATGGGGGCTCTGATGTAAGAGAGGGACACTGATGAGGGCTCTGATGTATGGGGGGACTCTGATGGGGGCTCTGATGTAAGGGGGGACACTGATGGGGGCTCTGATGTAAGGGAGGGCACTGATGGGAGCTCTGGTGTACGGGGGGGGACACTGATGGGGGCTCTGATGTAAGGGGGGACACTGATGGGGGCTCTGAATTTCAGGCGGCAGCACCCGGTTCTCTGCTCCAGGGGGCCCATGCGTGAAGCTGTGTAAGTGGCCCCATAATTCCTGATGGCGGCCCTGCCGCCCATTAAGCCCCTGTGCTGCCCACAAATCAGGCTGAAAATCATCAGCGGCACGCAGCCAGTGACAGTACTGCTTCCCTTCCCAGTGTTTTAAAATGTACAGCACCCCTGGCTTCCCTTTAGACGCGCACTTCTCCCTTCCTGCCACTGGGTGCTGCTTGTACATAAAAGTGAATTAGAATGTGATTTTATAACATCCCCAGTTTGCTCTTCCCAAGGCTGACTTCTTCATGTCCTGCTCCTCAAGGTATGTCACTGTTTGCTAATCTATATTGTAAATAGAAGTTTTCTGTAGAGTGTGCCCAAAGTCTTTATAATATTTGATGATTCACTGCAGGTCTGGTCAGTGTTTTAAAAAGTTCCTCTATTTTACACATGGCATGGCATGGGGGTCACAGCACCGTCTGTCCATTCTGCTTTAGCACCATAGGACCCCATGCCATGCCATGTGTAAAATAGAGGAACTCTTTAAATCACAGACCAGACCTGCAGTCCAGGCTGAGTAAGGCCTCAGAGCACATAGCATTACTGTCTGTATTTAACTGCTTGATGGGCGTTTTTTGGGCCTGGCTGGTTCACATGTACGTGTTTTGGCGGCCCACATTTGCGCAGGCACAGCAGCCCATTCATTTGAATGGGCCGCCATGCCTGTGTTTCCTGCAAAGAAAAGTGCATGCCTTATGTAATAGGCTGCGCACACGGCACACCTATGCCCATCAAGCACTGAAATACAGCACTGTCTCTCCATTCTGCTGTCTGCCGTGACTTATCTGCATTTCCCGCACTGTCAAACTTGCTGCATTTTTAGATGTTTAGGTCACGCTTTTAAAAACACAGTGCGTTTGTGTGTGCAAGAACTGCAGGTAAGTAGCATGGTGCAAAGGCAGAATGGATTTCAAGGCAACTGTATTTTTAAAATGCTAAATGCACCTTTTTTCTGCAGGAAACAAAGGCATGGCAGCCCATTCAAATCAATGGACTGCTGTACCTGCACAAATGAGGACCGCCAAAACATACATGTGAACCAGCCAGGCCCAAAATAAGCTGGAGGGGGGCCCAAAAAAAAATGTTTGCCCAGGGCCCAAACCATATGGGGACACTGATGGGGGCTCTGATGTAAGAGGGGACACTGATGGGGGCTCTGATGTAAGAGGCTGACACTGATGGGGGCTCTGATGTAAGGGGCGGACACTGATGGGGGCTCTGATGTAAGGGGCGGACACTGATGGGGGCTCTGATGTAAGGGGCGACACTGATGGGGGCTCTGATGTAAGAGGGGGACACTGATGGGGGCTCTGATGTAAGAGGGGACACTGATGGGGGCTCTGATGTAAGGGGCGACACTGATGGGGGCTCTGATGTAAGAGGCTGACACTGATGGGGGCTCTGATGTAAGGGGCGGACACTGATGGGGGCTCTGATGTACGGGGGGGACACTGATGGGGGCTCTGATGTACGGGGGGGGGACAGTGATGGGGGCTCTGATGTAAGAGGGGACACCAATGGGGGCTCTGATGTAAGGTAGGACACAGATGGGGGCTCTGATGTAAGGGGGGACACTGATGGGGGCTCTGATGTAAGAGGGGGACACTGATGGGGGCTCTGATGTAAGGGGGGACACTGATGGGGGCTCTGATGTAAGAGGGGGACACTGATGGGGGCTCTGATGTAAGGGGGGACAGTGATGGGGGCTCTGATGTAAGGGGGGACAGTGATGGGGGCTCTGATGTAAGGGGGGACACCAATGGGGGCTCTGATGTAAGAGGGGACACTGATGGGGGCTCTGATGTAAGAGGGGACACTGATGGGGGCTCTGATGTAAGAGGGGACACTGATGGGGGCTCTGATGTAAGAGGGGACACTGATGGGGGCTCTGATGTAAGAGGGGACACTGATGGGGGCTCTGATGTAAGGGGGGGACACTGATGGGGGCTCTGATGTAAGGGGGGGACACTGATGGGGGCTCTTATGTAAGAGGGGGACACTGATGGGGGCTCTGATGTAAGAGGGGACACTGATGGGGGCTCTGATGTAAGGGGGGACACTGATGGGAGCTCTGGTGTACAGGGGGGGACACTGATGGGAGCTCTGGTGTACAGGGGGGACACTGATGGGAGCTCTGGTGTACAGGGGGGACACTGATGGGAGCTCTGATGTAAGGGGGGGGGACACTGATGGGGGCTCTGATGTAAGGGGGGACACTGATGGGGGCTCTGATGTAAGGGGGGACACTGATGTGGGGGGTCCGATGTAAGAGGGGACACCGATGGGGGCTCTGATGTAGGGGGGACACTGATGGGGGCTCTGATCTAATGGGGGACACTGATGGGGGCACTGATGTAAGGGGGGACACTGATGGGGGCTCTGATGTACGGGGGGAGAGAGATGGGGTTCTTATTTAAGAGGGGGCTCTGATGGGAACTCTGATATAAGGCAGGATTGTGATATAAGGGGGGGGGGGGGGACTTTAATGGGAATTTAATTGGAATTTCTTTGCTTTGCTTTACCAATGTTTTTGCTCCAAATCCTATCAGGTATTTGTTTCCTCTCACAGAGATCATCCGGGGTCACCATCTTCTTCCTGCACTGAGAGAACACAATCATGTAAATCCTGGTGCCTGTCTGACACAGATCAGCCCCTGCTGCAGCCTCTCACCTTGTCACTTGTTACATTGTTGCAGTCTGATCACTGGGGGGGGGGGGGAGACTGAGGCAATGCTTCCTCCTGCCTGCAGCACACTGATCATGTCATCTCAGCCTAGGCAAAGTCGCAGCACTGGAGCTCCAGGGCGGCTTTTCAATGATAACGGATGGAGCTGAAAGATAATCCAGCTGCTGTATACTTGATATGTCAGGAACGCGATCGCATACACTCGGGTTACTGACGGGTTGACTTTAGATTTACCAGGTCTGATAAGAAGTCGCATGCGCTGCCAGAAAAACACGCGGTAAGCTACAAAGTCACCAAACCATAAAGTATTTCCAGCGCACTCACATAGGACTACAAATATATACATGGAATTATTTTTTTTTTTTTTTATTCCACAAACACAAAGGGCCGGATTCACGTACGATCGCGTATCTTTGCGCGGGCGTAGCGTATCCTATTTACGTTACGCCGCCGCAACTTAGACGGGCAAGTGCAGTATTCTCAAAGCACTTGCTCCGTAAGTTGCGGCGGCGTACTGTAAATCGGCCGACGTACGCACCGCCTAATTCAAATTTGGATCAGGGGGGGCGTGTTTTATGTAAATGTTGTGTGACCCGACGTGATTGACGTTTTTCCCAAACGCCGTCCGTGGACATTTCCCAGTGTGCATTCCTTCAAAGTACGCCGCAAGGACGTCATTGGTTTCGACGTGAACATAAATGACGTCCAGCCCCATTCACCACGGATGACTTACGCAAACGACGTAACTTTTTCAAATTTCGATGCGGGAACGACGGCCATACTTAACATTGGTACGCCGCACTTACGCCACCATATAGCAGGGGTAACTATACGCCGGGAAAAGCCTAACGTAAACAGCGTAACTTTACTGCGTTGGCCTGGCGTACGTTCGGGAATTCGCGTATCTAGCTAATTTGCATACTCAACGTGGAATTCGACGGAAGCGCCACCTAGCGGCCAGCGTAAATATGCAGTTACGATCCGACGGCGTAAGAGACTTACGCCTGTCGGATCTAACAGATATCTATGCGCAACTCATTCTAGGAATCAGGCGCATAGATACGACGGCGCAACGCAGAGATACGACGGCGTATCTGGAGATACGCCGTCGTATCTTGACTGAGAATCTGGCCCAAAGTTTGTGTTGATCCTTCTCCCGCCGATCGGCGAGCGCTCACAGGCCGCCGGATTGCAGGAGGGTAGGAATGTGAAGATTGCTGACAACAGGTGTGGGCTGAACAACAACATCGGTGTCAGGAGCCAGACGGGCAGATCTCCGCGGCAGCTGGGGGGGCCCCCGGGAGCGCCGACAAATTTAGCCGGATTTGTCCTGGCTGGTGCGGCGCAGGACCCGGAGCTTAGAGGGGGGGGGGGGGGGGGAAGAAAATACAATCGGCTTCGTGGAACTTTACTGAGTGATACAAAGTAGCAAAGAAAAGAAAAAAAAGAAGTATAAAATGTCACCATCTATGGCCGGCGGAAGCCCGCCTAATTCAAATATGGAACATGTGGGCGTGTTTTATGTTCACTTATTGTGGCCCCGCGTAAATGACGCTTTTTTACGAATGGCGCATGCGTCGTCCGTGAAAGTATCCCAGTGCGCATGCTCCAAATTAACCCGCAAAAATCCAAGGCTTTCGACGTGAACGTAAAGGACGCCCAGCCCTATTCGCGAAACGACTTACGCAAACAACGTAATCGACGGAAAATTAGACGCTGGTCCATACTTAACATTGGCTGCGCCTCATATAGCAGGGGTAACTTTACGCCGGAAAAAGCCTAACGTAAACGGCGTATCTGTACTGCGACGGCCGGGCGTACGTTCGTGAATAGGCGTATCTAGCTGATTTACATATTCTAGGCGTAAATCAGCGTACACGCCCCTAGCGGCCAGCGTAAATATGCAGTTAAGATACGACGGCGTAGGAGACTTACGCTGGTCGTGTCTTAGAGAAATTCTGGCGTATCTGATTCTTTGAATCAGGCGCCAAGATACGACGCCGCACACTCAGAGATACGACGGCGTATCTGGAGATACGCCGTCGTATCTCCCACGTGAATCTCGGCCTAAAATGTTTTCAAAATATGAGGTGATCCACAGTTCAGTGTAAACAGCCATCAGACTATACATAGACAAGAAGCTGTGCATGTCTGCAAGCTAGTGCACGAGATATGTAAATAACCTGTCACTCAAGCAAGGACTTTGGTCTTTATCTGGGAGTCTGTTTTATTTCACTGAACAATAAAAAGAGGATTGCTCAGAGCTGGATTAACTCTGTGTGGCAAGACTGGGCACAGATGATAGGAAATCGTATTCTCTACGTTGTGACATAAAAAAAAAAAAAAAAGGCATATCGATCAATCAGGCCGAACGCACAAGCATGAGAAGGCCCAATCATAAAGCCCCCCCCCCCCTCACTCGCACAAGCGCCACATCCCCACCCCCTCGCGGAAAATGAACGGTGGGCTGTGATCAGAGGTGGTGCGGGCGCTCGAGGAAGCTGCCCCTGGACACCTCACTTGCACTAGAACCCCCTAACCCCCCCCCGCCTGGACAGGTCAGAAAGGAAGGTGACGATTGGACGGTGGGCCATTATTAAAGGTGGTGCGGGCGCTTGAGGAAGCTGCCCCTGGCCAGCTCACTCGCACCCCCTAACCTCCCCCCCCCCCCCCCCCGCCCTGACAGGTCGGACAGGAAGGCAGCCACCATCCACTTCCTTACCTTAGGAGGGGTGTTCAATCCGGGGGTAGCGAATATTAATTTGCTAATGTCACACAACCGGTACTTTGCGCCCCAAGCCCACTTTTTTTTTCTTCAAAGCCAATTAGAGCCTCAGGGCCAGATTCTCAAAAGAGATACGCCGTCGTATCTCTGCGTCCGGCCGGTCGTATCTATGCGCCTGATTCTTAGAATCAGTTACGCATAGATTTCTATTAGATCCGACCGGCGTAAGTCTCTTACGCCGTCGGATCTTAACTGCATATTTACGCTGGCCGCTAGGGGCGTGTACGCCGATTTACGCGTCGAAATACGTAAATCAGCTAGATACGCAAATTCACGAACGTACGCCCGGGCGACGCAGTACAGATACGCCGTTTACGTTAGGCTTTTCCCGGCGTAAAGTTGCCCCTGCTATATGGTGGCGTACATGCGGCGTACCAATGTTAAGTATGGCCGTCGTTCCCGCGTCGAATTTTGAATTTTTTACGTCGTTTGCGTAAGTCGTCCGTGAATGGGGCTGGACGTCATTTACGTTCACGTCGAAACCAATACGTCCTTGCGGCGTACTTTGGAGCAATGCGCACTGGGATATGTCCACGGACGACGCATGCGCCGTTCGTGAAAAACGTCAATCACGTGGGGTCACATAACATTTACATAAAACACGCCCCCCTGTACCAAATTTGAATTAGGCGGGCTTACGCCGACCTATTTACGCTACGCCGCCGCAACTTACGGAGCAAGTGCTTTGAGAATAAAGCACTTGCCCGTCTAAGTTGCGGAGGCGTAACGTAAAGAGGATACGTTACGCCCGCACAAAAATACGCCAAACTACGAGAATCTGGCCCTCAGGCTCTAATCATGTGCTTCAAAAAAAAAAACTAAAAAACATTGAACTCCATGGGTGCCCTGCATGTAGATTAGGTGCCGGGCGCATGAATTGGGGGGGGGGGGGGCTGCGCCCCTAATGGAGCGGCCGCCACCGGGTATTAGTGAAAATAAATGTTTTTTGCACTACATTTCTTTGCTCTGATTTGAGTGCCATAGGCTGCAATGTTAAATCGCAAAAGTTGTAAGCAAGTTGCAAAGAAGTTACAAGGAAATCGCATGCAAGTCACAGGATGGGGTGGCGGTCGGCAGTGTGAACCGAGCCTCCGACGCCCCCCCCCCCCCCCCCACGTCCGACCTTTGCGATGCTGGTAGTTCCCCCCACTGATGTGATCCATTCTCTGCTTTCTTCATTCCTGTACAATGATACATTGTATAATGTTTGTCAATATGATGTCTTCCTTCCTGTACAATGTTACATTGTTGTATAATGTTTGTCAATACGATGTCTTCCTTCCTGTACAATGATACATTGTTGTATAATGTTTGTCAATACGATGTCTTCCTTCCTGTACAATGTTACATTGTTGTATAATGTTTGTCAATACGATGTCTTCCTTCCTGTACAATGATACATTGTTGTATAATGTTTGTCAATACGATGTCTTCCTTCCTGTACAATGATACTTTGTTGTATAATATTTGTCAGTATAATCTCTCTCTTTTAAAAAAAAAACATAACAGAAGAGAATTTACAAAAAAAAAAAGTCCCAATAATAAATGGCTGGAAATGTGATTTCCGAGTCCTTAGGCCCCTTTCACACGGTAAAACGCTGCTTTACCGAAGTTTTTGCAGCACTATTTGGGCACCTAGCGGGGCGCTTTTAACCCCCGCAAGCGGCCGAAAAAATGGTTAAAACCGCCGGCATAGCGCCGCTAGAGTGGCGCTTTGCTGGCGGCTCGGCGGGGCTGACCATTGACATCAATGGGCACAGTGGGGACAATGGGCACAGTGGGGACAATGGGCACAGTGGTGACAATGCACACAGTGGCGACAATTAAAGGGCACAGTGGTGACAATTGGCACAGCGGCATGAATGCGCACAGTGGCGACAATTAAAGAGCACAGTGGTGACAATTGATGGCACAGTGACTGCATTTGATGGCATGGCACAGTGACTAAGTTTGATGGGCACAGTGGTGCGAATTGATGGCACAGTGGCTGCGTTTGATGGCATGGCACAGTGGTGACAATTAATGACACAGTGGTGACAATTGATGGCACAGTGGTGACAATTGATGGCACAGTGGTGACAATTGATGGGCACAGTGAGGCTGCAATTTTTTTCTTTTTCGTTTGCGCCCCCCCAAAAATTTTGAGCACCAGCCGCCACTGGAGTGGTGAGTTCAGACCACTCAAAGAAGCTGCTGGCGGGATTTTTTCTGACGTTCTGCCAGCACACCGCTCCAGTGTGAAAGCCCTCGGGCCGCTGTTTCAGGGCGCTTTGCAGGCACTATTTTTAGCGCTATAGCGCCTGCAATAGCGCCCCAGTGTGAAATGGGTCTTAAAGTGATATTAAAGTTTTTTTTTAAATATAATAAATAAATTATTATTATTATAAATAACAAACATGTCATGCTTGCCTCCACTGTGCAGTTTGTTTTGCACAGAGTGGCTCCGATCCTCCTCTTCTGGGGTCCCACGGTGGTTCTCGCAGCTCCTCCGCACATTAGATAACCCCCCTCTGGGAAGCTCTCTCCCGAGGGGGTTACCTTGCGGGCGCGCTCCCGTGCCATACAATCAGCGTCCATAGCCGCCGATTGTATGACTCGGGCCCCAAACCCCCCCCCAGCGGCCGCGTCATTGGATTTGATTCACAGCCGCAGGAGCCAATGGCTGCGCTGCTATCAATCTATCCAATGAAAAGCTGATCAGGCATTAGGGGGAGAAAGACGCAGGAACACGCCCTCGGAAATTCGGGGCACGGGTAAGTAAAACGAAGGCTTGGGGGGGGAGGGGGGGCAGAGACTGCAAGGTGTTTTTTCACCTTAATGGATAGAATGCATTAGGGGAAAAAATACGAAACTTTACACCCCCCCCAAGACGAATTTTTGTATTTCTTCAATGAAAGTTACCTGGGAGTTTGGCTCCTCCCACAACTACCTAAACCTGCTTTACTAGGGAGTGCTGACATTCCGGCTTATCCCCGGAACTGAAATCCAAATGTCTCCAGCTGAGGATTAACCTGAAGTGTTCACCTTTCAGAAAAAGGAAATGAAAAGATGAACTAACAGTCTACACCCAATCACCGGATCACAACCTCCCTACTCCTGAGCCTCCAGAGAGGTGCAGATCCCCCAACCTCCTATAGTTCCCCCCCCCCAACCTCCTATAGTTCCCCCCCCCCAACCTCCTATAGTTTCCCCCCCCCAACCTCCTATAGTTGTTCCCCCCCAACCTCCCATAGTTCCACCCCAACCTCCTATAGTTCCCCTCCCCAACCTCCTATAGTTCCCCCCCAACCTCCTATAGTTCCCCCCCAACCTCCTATAGTTCCCCCCCAACCTCCTATAGTTCCCCCCCAACCTCCTATAGTTCCCCCCCAACCTCCTATAGTTCCCCCCCAACCTCCTATAGTTCCCCCCCCCAACCTCCTATAGTTCCCCCCCCCAACCTCCTATAGTTCCCCCCCCCAACCTCCTATAGTTCCCCCCCCCAACCTCCTATAGTTCCCCCCCAACCTCCTATAGTTCCCCCCCGACCTCCTATAGTTCCCCCCGACCTCCTATCCGACCTCCTATAGTTCCACCCAACCTCCTATAGTTCCCCCCAAACCTCCTATAGTTCCCCCCCAAACCTCCTATAGTTCCCCCCCAAACCTCCTATAGTTCCCCCCCCAAACCTCCTATAGTTCCCCCCCCAACCTCCTATGGTTCCACCCGACCTCCTATAGTTCCACTCGACCACCTATAGTTCCCCCCAAACCTCCTATAGTTCCCCCCCAAACCTCCTATAGTTCCCCCCCCAAACCTCCTATAGTTCCCCCCCGACCTCCTATAGTTCCCCCCCGACCTCCTATAGTTCCCCCCGACCTCCTATAGTTCCCCCCGACCTCCTATCCGACCTCCTATAGTTCCCCCCAAACCTCCTATAGTTCCCCCCCAAACCTCCTATAGTTCCCCCCCAAACCTCCTATAGTTCCCCCCCCCAACCTCCTATAGTTCCCCCCCCCCCAACCTCCTATAGTTCCCCCCCCCCAACCTCCTATAGTTCCCCCCCCCAACCTCCTATAGTTCCCCCCCCCAACCTCCTATAGTTCCACTCGACCACCTATAGTTCCACTCGACCACCTATAGTTCCCCCCAAACCTCCTATAGTTCCCCCCCAAACCTCCTATAGTTCCCCCCCCAAACCTCCTATAGTTCCCCCCCCAAACCTCCTATAGTTCCCCCCCCAAACCTCCTATAGTTCCCCCCCAAACCTCCTATAGTTCCCCCCCAAACCTCCTATAGTTCCCCCCCAACCTCCTATAGTTCCCCCCCAACCTCCTATAGTTCCCCCCCAACCTCCTATAGTTCCCCCCCAACCTCCTATAGCCCCCCCCCCCCCACCTCCTATAGTTCCACCTATAGTTCCCCTCAACCTCCTATAGTTCCCCCAAACCTCCTATAGTTCCCCCCCAAACCTCCTATAGTCCCCCCCAAACCTCCTATAGTTCCCCCCCAAACCTCCTATAGTTCCCCCCCAACCTCCTATAGTTCCCCCCCAACCTCCTATAGTTCCCCCCCAAACCTCCTATAGTTCCCCCCCAAACCTCCTATAGTTCCCCCCCAACCTCCTATAGTTCCCCCCCAACCTCCTATAGTTCCCCCCCAACCTCCTATAGTTCCCCCCCAACCTCCTATAGTGGCCTTTCCGTGGCTTTGAATCTCCCACAATGCCCCCTGGGAGCCCTCAGTCCCCACAGTAAGTGTTTCAAAAACTGCTGATCTCCTGGGATTTTCACACACAACCGTCTCTCGGGTTTACAGAGAATGGTGGGGGAAAGAGAAAATATCCAGTGAGCGGCAGTTGTGTGGAGGAAAATGTCTTGTTGATGTCAGAGGCAGTGGCGGCTGGTGTTCACATTTTTTTTGGGGTGGGGGGCGCAAACAAACTGAAAAAAAAAAAAAAAAAAAAAAAAAAAAATCGGAAAAAAAACACCCATCAATTGCAGCCTCATTGTGCCCATCAAATGCAGCCTCTGTGCCCATCAAACGCAGCCACTTTGGCCATCAAACGCAGCTAACTTTGCCCATCAAACGCAGCCACTTTGCTCATTAAACGTTGCCACTGTGCCCCAAACGCAGCCACTGTGCCCAAACGCAGCCACTGTGCCTGGTAAGCGCAGCCACTGTGCCCATCAATCGTTTGACGGGCACAGTGAGGCTGCAATTGATGGGGTTATTTTCAGTTTGTTTGCGCCACTCAAAAATTTTGAGCACCAGCCACCACTGGGTTCAAGGAAGGGCAACCCCTAGAAGTCACACATGGTGTCCTACTGCAATGAATGGAGTGACAACCGCAGCCTGGACTCGGACCAACGCGTTTCACTCCGCCACCCCGGATCTTAGTCATGGGGAAAACGATATAAAACCCTACAGGTTATGGTGAGACGCGGGAAAATACATCAATGCGAGGAATGTTCGACAAATAATTCTTCTAGGTCATACAAACTGATCTCGGCGTGTACTATAGGGATTTATTACAGAACTCGACCCGCTTCTATCCTGTAGATTTCTTTTACAATGAGAGCCAATTGGGAGGCCTTGCCGGGCGGATGAGGTCATCAGTGATTGCAAGTCCCATCATTCTTCTACACGCCCGGGCTGTTGGCACTCGGTCCTGTGACCCCGGGTCACATGATAATACTGCATAATGATAATGCTAATAAAAAATATATAAATAAACGGTCAGCTAAAAAAAAAAAAAAGAAAAAAAAGTTATAATAAAGGTTTAGATATCAATACAAGCCATAGGGTCATCTTTAACCAGAAGCTTACTCTGATTATATTTTGCCTTTTCTCACAGGGGAGATCTGCACAGATAATCAGGGCACTGATTATCAGTGCAGCCCCAACAGTGCCCATCAGTCACGCTAGTCATGGCCCATCAGTAATGCCTATCAGTGTCCATCAGTGCTGCCTATCAGTGCCCTCCAGTGCTGCATATTAGTGCCATCTCATCAGTGCCCCAATTAGTGCCCATAGGTGCTGATTTTCAGTGCCCATCAGTACCACCTATCAGTGCTGCCTATACATGCTGCCTATCAGTGCCCAAAGGTGTTGCTTTTCAGTGCCCATCAGTACCACATATCAGTGCCCATCAGTACCACATATCAGTGCCCAAAGGTGCTGCTTTTCAGTGTCCATCAGTGCCGCCTATCAGTGCCCATCAGTACCACCTATCAGTGCCCAAAGGTGCTGCTTTTTAGTGCCGATCAGTACCATCTATCAGTGCCACCTATCCATGCTGCCTATCAGTGCCCAAATGTGCCGATTTTCAGTGCCCATCAGTGCCACCTATCCATGCAGCCTATCAGTGCCCAAAGGTGCTTTTTTTCAGTGCTCATCAGTACCACCTATCAGTGCCCACCATTGCTGCATATTAGTGCCGCCTCATCAGTGAAGGAGAAAAATTACTTATTTACAAAATGTTCAGAAACAGATAAACAGAAACAAAGAAAAAAACTTTTTTTTTTCCCCAAATTCTTTTTTTTTTTTTTTTAGCAAAAAATTAAAAACCCCAGTGGTGATTAAATGCCACCAAAAGAAAGTTCTATCTGTCTCAAAAAAAAATGATAACAGTTTCATTTGGGTACAGCGTTGCATGACCGCGCAATTGTCACCCAAAGTGTGACAGCGCTGAAAGCTGAAAATTGGCCTGGGCAGGAAGGGGGTAAAAGTGCCCGGTATTGAAGTAGTTAAGAGTCAGCCGCTACAGTGTTTGTAAATCCTTACTTGTCACGTTTTCTTTCTAGGGTGAAGATTCCCTTTATTTGGTTGGTGATTCGAATGTCAAACATCGGATGTGATATGAATCGGATTATCACCGGGATCAGTCATGGGACAAGAATTGTGTCACATGGAGAGAGGAGATCACAAATGTCCCGGATGATACAAAACTAAGAGTATTAAACAAATAAAAGATCTACTCATAATAATTACTGTTGTTGGTACAAATAACCCGTTTCTATAGAGATCAGCGATGGATGTAGGACTGTGTATAGAAAGACATGGAGATGAAATGATACAATGTGATAAAATAATGATATAATAATATATACAATGTAATAGCGTGTGACATATTGTGATAAAGGGGTCAATTCACTAACGTTTATCACATGCAATGTGATTTGCATAAATGATTGCATACAGTAAATAAAGTCCAAAATGTTTTAAATAAAACGATTATGCTGTATTTACCACAAAATGAAAAATGTCCCGGTAAATATTGTCAAGAAAACATGCAGTAAGCTCTTCAGTCCAATTCACAAACAAGTCCTTTACTAAAAATAAAAAAAACAATACCCCCCCCGATGTAGATCCAGCATCGTGATTGACAATGAATCTACATCGGGGGACACCGTTTTTGTATTTTTTAATAAAGAAATTGTCAAAAAACTGCCTCCTGTCTTTATTCACTTTTACACTTTTCTGGTGAATGGGTAGGGGCCGGATAAGGGCCTAGCATGCATTTGAGGAGGGGGGCGATATATATTGGGCTATAATGTGATATAATGCTATACAATGTGATATAATGAGATATATTGTGATAGAATACTATACAATGTGATATAATGATGTGATACAATGTAATATAATGGGATATATTGTGATATAATGTGATACAATACTATACAATGTGATATAATGGGAAATAATGCTGTACAATGTTATATAATGGGATATAATGTGATACATTACTATACAATGTGATAAAATGGGATATAATGTTATACAATCTGATATAATGGGAAATCTTGTGATATAATGTGATATAATGCTGTACAATGTGATATAATGCTGTACAATGTGATACATTGTGATATAATGCTGTACAATGTGATACATTGTGATATAATGCTGTACAATGTTATTTAATGTGATATATTGTGATACAATGCTATACAATGTCATACAATGTGATATATTGTGATACAATGGGATATATTGTGATATAGTGCTTTACAATGTTATTTAATGTGATATATTGTGATACAGTGTGATATATTGTGATATAATGGGATATATTGTGATACAATGGGATATATTGTGATACAATGCTATACAATGTCATACAATGTGATATATTGTGATACAATGGGATATATTGTGATATAGTGCTTTACAATGTTATTTAATGGGATATATTGTGATACAGTGTGATATATTGTGATATAATGGGATATATTGTGATACAATGGGATATATTGTGATACAATGGGATATATTGTGATACAATGGGATATATTGTGATACAATGTGATATATTGTGATACAATGTGATATATTGTGATACAATGTGATATATTGTGATACAATGGGATATATTGTGATATGGTGCTTTAGAATGTTATTTAATGTGATATATTGTGATACAATGGGATATATTGTGATATATAGTGCTTTACAATGTTATTTAATGTAATAAATTGTGATACAATGGGATATATTGTGATATATAGTGCTTTACAATGTTATTTAATGTAATAAATTGTGATACAATGGGATAAATTGTGATACAATGGGATACAATGTGTTTTATTTTTTTTTATTTTTTTCATGGTTAGAACTTCCTTTGCTGGCTGTGTCTCCACTGGTTTAATCTTCCCTCATTTCCTGTTCCAGAGAAAGTAAAAGGAAGTTTCCCTAAAATAAGAAACAGTAATTGCTTTGACAGTTGTCACCGGAACAGGTGTCTCCATTGGTTGATTTCCATTCACCATCTGTTCCTATGACAGCTGTCAAACTTTGGATTTTGCTTATTGTTTCTCCAATGGTCGTTGGGACAAATGTAGGAGGGAAATCTCTCCAGCTGGGAGACAGACAGTAATAAAAACCTGACAGTCCTGACTCCGTACAACAAAAATTAAATAAAGAAGTTTGGGCTGGGGCGCCACATCCCAACCTCATGCATCTCTCCCTAAAGTACGGAAGACGGCGTAAACAAATAATTTATTTTCCACTGCTGATTACTCTGCAGCAGATAGAAGGTGCCATAAACAGATAGCTTTTCCACTGCTGATTATTCAGTGACAAATAAAAGATGCCATAAATTGATTTTCTTTCCACTGCTGATTAGTCAGCAACCGCAGAAAGACTCCTATGTATGGTTTCCACCTGTTCCACCACAACACTGTGAGCTTGCTTCCCATGTAACAGATGAAGTAACCCCCACCGTGTTGCCATGCTGCCAGTGCATGTCGCAGTTTGTTGTGTGTACGTTGATAGGAGTTGCTGGACCGCCGCAGAGCTCCCTGATTGGACTATTTGTTTCTGTCTCTGCACGTGCTCAAATATCGCCCAAGTTCCCTCCACGCCTTTCTCCGGGAAATAATAGACAGGAGAGGACTTTGGACTTTACCATGGAAGGTAAACATGTCAGTCCGCGGACCGCCCCCCTCGGCCTATCACTGCGAAGCTCGCTTTACCGGATTGGTCGGAGATAAGGACACCGCCCTACAGGCACAAGATTGATCGTTTCCTCCCCAGAAATGAATGACAGGTCTTCTTTTAAATAGCCGACCTTTGTGAAGTTCACGCCTTGAGCTTGTGAACAGAAAGCAGCCGAGTGCAATTCTGCTAGGGCCAACTCCATCCCTAGAAATTCGAATTCGGGGGATACCTAAGCTTGCTCCTTCAAAGAGAACCTCGCCAATGGCCGCCGCCATAACCTGGAGGGAGGGGAGCAGGGCCGCTGACACCACGGGTGTAATACTAAAATAAAACAAAAAAAAAGAGAGGGGGCCGGCCGGTCCTATTAGGGGCCCTGGGGATCATCGGGCCCCTTACAGGTGTAATGCAAAAAATAAATAAATACAAAAAATAAAAAAAATTAAATAAAATAGGAGGGGGGGTGGCCAGGCCTGTAAGGGGCCCTGGGAACCTTTGGGCCCCCTTACAGGTGTAATGCAAAAAATAAATAAATACAAACATTTTTAAAAAACAAAAAATGGGAGGGGGCAGCCAGGCCTGTAAGGGGTCCTGGGGACCATCGGGCCCCTTACAGAAAATAACAAAAATAAAACGGGAGGGGGGCCAGTTGGGCCTGTAAAGGGCCCTGGGGACCATCAGGCCCCTTACAGGTGTAATGCAAAAAATAAATAAATACAAAAAATAAAAAAAAATTAAAAAATGGGAAGGGGGGCGGCCAGGCCTGTAAGGGGTCCTGGGGACCATCGGGCCCCTTACAGAAAATAACAAAAATAAAACGGGAGGGGGGCCAGTTGGGCCTGTAAAGGGCCCTGGGGACCATCGGGCCCCCTTACAGGTGTAATGCAAAAAATAAATAAATACAAAAAAAAAAAAAAATGGGAAGGGGGGCGGCCAGGCCTGTAAGGGGCCCTGGGGACCATCGGGCCCCTTACAGAATATAACAAAAATAAAACGGGAGGGGGGCCACCCGGGCCTGTAAAGGGTCCTGGGGACCATCAGGCCCCTTACAGGTGTAATGCAAAAAAAAAATGGGAGGGGGGCCAGTTGGGCCTGGAATGGGCCCTTGGGACCATCGGGCCCCCTTACAGGTGTAATGCAAAAAATAAATAAATAAATAATAAAAAATAAAAAAACGGGAGAGGGGCCAGCCGGGCCTGTAAGGGGCCCTGGGAACCTTTGGGCCCCCTTACAGGTGTAATGCAAAAAATAAATAAATACAAACATTTTTAAAAAACAAAAAATGGGAGGGGGCAGCCAGGCCTGTAAGGGGTCCTGGGGACCATCGGGCCCCTTACAGGTGTAATGCAAAAAAAAAAATGGGAGGGGGGCCAGCCGGGCCCCTTACAGGTATAATGCCTGTACCCCCCTGATGGCGGCCCTGCTTCTGTTAGAACGAATAAGGCCAACAGCCGGTAAGGAATATCTGAGACATGAAAGAACGATCCCTTTGGGGATTGCCGCTCTGCCGTCACCTTCGCTCATTCGATTCCAATGTCTGACTTTAAAACACAAATAACAGACCCTGTGGTGAGAAGAGACGAGGACAGACAGAAGCCCAAATTATAGGATGCCGATGGGAGCGTGCCAGCGTGCCTCGCCCTGCCGGATCAGAGGACCCCGGGGTACAAAACAAGGCAATCGTGTCTCACAGCAGGAAACGATCGTCCACCATCTCAGATGTCCCGGGATCCCGGTAGGCCAGTCCGGCCCTGACCATGCACACCTTGCTTTAGAATCCCACCAATGTCTACAGATAAGGAAGTCGCCGGCCTCTGATCTCGGTGAAGGTCGGAATGTTTGTTTACAAGAAAAGAGTTACAAAGTTTACTGTTAACATATTTCCTCCAAATCATTGTGGTGAATCAGCCGGTCTTCCCACATTCCTGAAGATTGGAGATCCTTAGCGATGGCAGGTGTACCGAGGATCCGACCTCTTGTGGGATCCCCTATGACAACATTTTAACATATTTGTGAAACAATCACTTCGTAATTTTGCATCTGCTCCACGGTTCCAGCGACGCGCTGGCCGGGGCTTCGCTCCTCGCCCCCCCCCCCCCCCCCTCACCGGCCTCTTCATTCCTAGCGCGGGCACCCGGCAGTGACAGCTTTCGGTGAGCGGCGCCGTCCGATTGGACAGGCGCTCGCCTACAGGGAGGGGCTGCAGTAAGGCGATTAAGCTATTCGCCTTAGCAGCCCCTCGGCGGAAGGAGGAAGTGGGACAGGAAGTCCCACTCCTCCTGAAGCCCCCACTCCCCCCCCCCCAAAAAAAATGACATGCCAAATGTGGCATGTAAGGGGGCGAGGAGTGGATTAAGCGGAAGTTCAATTTTTAGGTGGAATTCCGCTTTAAGGACAGTAGACCAGCCCTTTGTTTAGAAAGTCTGGAGCCCCCTGGACTATTTGTTCCACAACAAGACATTGCAAGGATCCTGAGAACGATTTCTTCCAATAATATCTTATTACAAAATCGTTCTCGCAAGAGAACACCTTATGGGCGTGGCCAACCTCCAGACTCCCAAATACCTCATTGCAGGACAAGGGGACAACCTGCCACTGTGTTCCACAACAAGACCTTCCAAGGTTGCCATCCGGGCCCCTTGGGACCTCCGGGCACCCTACAGGTGTATTGCCGGTAACCCCCCTGATGGCGGCCATGCCCACAACAATGACAGGGCCCAGGGTAACTTCCCCGTTTGCCCTGCCTTAAAGACGGCCCTGAATCCCATAAATGACAGGGGTGGGCCAGGCATAGTCAAGTTGGCCTGGATGTCCTCCAGCCAGTACATGAGGATGGCTCTATCTAACTTGCTGCAGCTTCTAATTCACATTGTGAGGAGCTCACAGTGTGCGGTGAAATCAGAGGAGAGGAGAGGTGCCGCTACAACTGTGCAACACTGAAGGGGAGGCCGGAGTTCAGCTTTAAGAGTCGCAATGTACATAAAAAAAAGTAATACATTTTTAATTGGAATGAATCTCCTCCGCTGGCTTCCTGTGCACATGGCCTATAAAGAGAACGTTCTGTACACTCATCCGGTAATATTGCAGTCACCACCACAAGCCTGCACACGTCACCACGCCACCACAGCCCGCACACGTCACCACGCCATCACAGCCCGCACACGTCACCACGCCATCACAGCCCGCACACGTCACCACGCCATCACAGCCCGCACACGTCACCACGCCACCACAGCCCGCACACGTCACCACAGCCCGCACACGTCACCACGCCATCACAGCCCGCACACGTCACCACGCCACCACAGCCCGCACACGTCACCACGCCATCACAGCCCGCACACGTCACCACGCCATCACAGCCCGCACACGTCACCACGCCATCACAGCCCGCACACGTCACCACGCCATCACAGCCCGCACACGTCACCACAAGCCCGCACACGTCACCACGCCATCACAAGCCCGCACACGTCACCACGCCATCACAAGCCCGCACACGTCACCACGCCATCACAAGCCCGCACACGTCACCACTCCACCACAAGCCCGCACACGTCACCACGCCATCACAAGCCCGCACACGTCACCACTCCACCACAAGCCCGCACACGTCACCACGCCACCACAAGCCCGCACACGTCACCACGCCACCACAAGCCCGCACACGTCACCACGCCACCACAAGCCCGCACACGTCACCACGCCACCACAAGCCCGCACACGTCACCGCGCCATCACAGCCCGCACACGTCACCACGCCATCACAGCCCGCACACGTCACCACAGCCCGCACATGTCACCACGCCATCACAGCCCGCACACGTCACCACGCCACCACAGCCCGCACACGTCACCACAAGCCCGCACATGTCACCACGCCACCACAAGCCCGCACACGTCACCACGCCACCACAAGCCCGCACACGTCACCACAGCCCGCACACGTCACCACGCCATCACAAGCCCGCACACGTCACCACAAGCCCGCACATGTCACCACGCCACCACAAGCCCGCACACGTCACCACGCCACCACAAGCCCGCACACGTCACCACAAGCCCGCACATGTCACCACGCCACCACAAGCCCGCACATGTCACCACAAGCCCGCACACGTCACCACGCCATCACAGCCCGCACACGTCACCACGCCATCACAGCCCGGCTTTACCAGGCCAGAGATGAGTCTGTGGGAGGTGAATGGCAAATCTATAAAAGGAACAAACTCATCACCCAAAGCCCACAGCGGCCTGATTGGTCCCTATGAACAATGTTTCATCTATAAATGTGTTCCTTCGGTCTTCACGTCACCAGAAGAGTTCATTAGGAAAACTTTGAAAGGGGCGTGTGTCACGAGCGCGCTCGGCCCGCTAATGTGAGGCTGAAATAAAAATATAATTTGTACTTTGATTGTTGGCAATTTCGCCGCTTTATGGAGGAAGAGTCACATGTAATGAGCGGGTGTCTGCAGACGCTGTGAGTCAAGCAATATATCCTGAGTGTAGACAACACACAACCAATCAAACGGATTGAGTTATTAAAGCCCCGCCCAGCTCGGTACATGGAGCCATAAAGGATCGGATGAAGCGGAGGACGGGGGAGACCTAAAATGACATCAGGGTACCTCATTACATCGGGGTCCCCCTTACATCAAGGTCCCCATGAGGACCCCCCCTTACATCAAGGTCCCCATCAGAGTCCCTCCTAACATCAGGGTCTCCATCAGAGCTCCCTTGCATCAAGGTCCCCATCAGAGTCCCTCCTAACATCAGGGTACCTCATTACATCGGGTCCCCCTTACATCAAGGTCCTCATCACAGACCCCTCCTAACATCAGGGTCTCCATCAGAGCCCCCTTGCATCAAGGTCCCCATCAGAGTCCCACATAACATCAGGGTCCCCCCTTACCTTACATAAAGGTCCCAATTTGAGCCCCCCCCCCCCACGTCAGGGTCCCCCCCTTCTGTGCACTGTCTAAATCTGAGTATATGCCCCTGACCCTTGTGGGGGGGCCAGATAAAATCTCATGATGGGCCGGATGTGGCCCCCGTTTGGGGACCTCATTGCTCGCACCATCCTATGATGTGAAGCTCTGTACACCCCGCACCTCGCTGATATAAATATTAAAATGCCTCGATAGGTGGGTGTCAGTCTGGGAGGAGTTGGTGTCCCTAGGCAGGCTTCATTTGCATGCACCCACCCTGGGTAATGCCCACATGTGATGCTGAGCCTCTTCTCCAGAGCCCTCAGTCCTGATGCAAGCAGTGGGCGTGCTTGTGGGAGGAGTTATGCAAAATATTAAAATGCCTTGATAGGTGGGCGTCAGTCTAGGCAGGCGTCATTTGCATGCACCCACCCTGGGTAACGCCCACATGTGATGCTGAGCCTCCATGACTGTCAGAACTGAAATCCAATGAATAAAAGGGGTTGGGCCTGTGCACAGGCGTACGCCACGGGTTGTGCCAGGTGTGCCTGGGCACACCCTAATCACATTGTGCTGCACAGATTCCTCCTTCTGCCTGGGGAAGTCCCTTTCTCTGTCTTAAAAGTGAGACATCAGGGGTCTGTTTTGACCCCTGATATTAAACCCAAGCCCCCCAGATGAGGCTCCTAAAAAAAAAAAAAATGGAAAATAAATAATAAAAAATTAAATTGTAAAAAATAAAGTAATAAAAATAAACTAATGACACCGCCCACTGCACTCCTGCCATGTATAAATATACACATACACACACACACATATATGTTTGAGCTTTGGGGTGCACACCCTACTGCAATAGGCTGCTCACACCTATGGGTCTGTGATAGGCTGGTCGGGGGGGGGGGGGAGGGCTAGATGATGCTGGATGTCCTCCAGCACAGGCTCTATCTGACTTACTGCACATTGAGAGAAGCTCACAGTGTGCGGTGAAATCCGAGGAAGCCGTTTCAGTCCAGGAAAGGAGCCGGTACAGTTGGGAGGAGAAGGACGGGAGGGGGTGGGGAGGGGGCAGGGTGACCCTTGTACCCAGAAGTCAGTGCGGGTGAAGAAATCAGTTGGTATTGATATATTTCTGCGGCGGAGCATTTCCAGGAATCGGAGGCGGCGGCGGCGTGCACATAGGGGTATGATGGGTGCGAATTCCTGAGATATCTTCATATAGAGAGAAATATGTGAGATTCACAGCGACACGGGAAGACACCCTCCCCTATGAAGAGTCCCTTCACATGTCGGTGACAACGTCTTCTACAGAATTCATTCCATACAATCTCACATGCTTCACCATGTAAGGACCCATTGAGGCTTCCATCCTGCAGTCACCTGCGCTCTACATGTATTGTGGTGTCATTCATTGTTAAGGCTCCAATCACCTCTGTGCTCCCGCTTGTGGGGGGTTCTGCATGTTTTTCACACAGTGAGGGGGCGGGGCGCTTGTAACCGATATGAGAATTCTGAGGTGTGACGGGTTACAGTTTACCGGATATTATTGAGTCCTTTAGAAGTTTTGGAGTCCTTGGGTTCCGTATATGGCCCCCCAGCAGTCACCTGGGGTTCTCTTATATGACCCCTGCAGTCACCTGGGATCTCTTATATGACCCCTGCAGTCACCTGGGATCTCTTATATGACCCCTGCAGTCACCTGGGATCTCTTATATGGCCCCTGCAGTCACCTGGGATCTCTTATATGGCCCCTGCAGTCACATGGGATCTCTTATATGACCCCTGCAGTCATCTGGGATCTCTTATATGACCCCTGCAGTCACATGGGATCTCTTATATGACCACTGCAGTCACATGGGATCTCTTATATGACAACTGCAGTCATCTGGGATCCCATATATGACCCCTGCAGTCACCTGGGATCCCATATATGACCCCTGAAGTCACCTGGGATCCCATATATGACCCATGCAGTCACCTGGGATCTCTTGTATGAACCCTGCAGTCATGCAGTCACCTCGAATCCCATATATGACCCCTTCAGTCACCTGGAACCCATTAAATTACTTCTTTGGTCAGTAGGGATCCCTTATATGACCCCTTCAGTCACCTGGGATCCCTTAAATTTCCCCTTCAGTCACCTGGGATCCCTTAAATTACCCCTTCAGTCAGTGGGGATCCCTTACATGACCCCTGCAGTCACCTGGGATCTCTTATATGGCCCTTGCATTCACCTGAGATCTCTTGTATGAACCCTGCAGTCACCTGAGATCCCATACATGACCCCTGCAGCCACCTGGGATCTCTTATATGACCCCTGCAGTCACCTGGGATCTCTTATATGGCCCTTGCATTCACCTGGGATCTCTTGTATGACCCCTGCAGTCACCTGGGATCTCTTGTATGAACCCTGCAGTCACCTGAGATCCCATACATGACCCCTGCAGTCACCTGGGATCCTTTATATGACCCCTGCAGTCACCTGGGGTCTCTTATATGACCCCTGCAGTCACCTGGGGTCTCTTATATGACCCCTGCAGTCACCTGGGGTCTCTTATATGACCCCTGCAGTCACCTGGGGTCTCTTATATGACCCCTGCAGTCACCTGGGATCTTTTATATGACCCCTGCAGTCACATGGGATCTCTTATGTGACCCCTGCAGTCACACACGTTAATGAGAAGATGCTCTGAAGCATCACTATAAGAAGTCAGCAGTTTTGGTATAATAAGCTCCAATGAATCAGTCTGAGCCTCCCTGCTCTGTTCCTGCATGAGCTGCGCTGTCACTGATGGAGTAGCAGATACAAAGTGTGTGAGGGGATCAGGAGGAGAAGTTCACATATCACATGGGAAGGAAAGAGGGGGCTGATTAGTGGGATTTCGTGATTTCGGAGCCCCTCCCTGTAAAATAACATCCTGCCTTTCTATAAATGATGATTGATTTCCCATCCTGAGAGGAGGAGGCGTCTCCGAACCTGGAAATATTACCCCCCTTCCCCATCCTCCCCACCCCTCCGAACCTGGAAATATTACCCCCCCCTCCCCATCCGAACCTGGAAATATTACCCCCCCCACCGCCCCTCACATCCCACCACGAGAATGAGAGGCGGAGGAGAGATTAGTCACTGTGATGTCACAGGAGACGGGAATAAGCAATGAGAAGATGGGGTGTTGTGTACGAGGACCCCCTGTGTCTGGGGGGAGGGGGGGGTACGAGGAGACAGGAGGAGGCTCCATGTGTGTTCAATACACAAAGACCAATAATCAATTATTTATTGGGAAGTGAATGACGCCGGGGAACCAGAAACCAGCCAGAGAACCTGAACTGTGCGAGGAGATCACCTGTCACCGGCCAAAGTGTGCAAAGAGAATCAACTACTACAGGTAGAATAGAATGATCTACTACAGGTAGAATAGAATGACCTGCTACAAGTAGGATACAATGGTCCTTGTATTAATACAACAGTTCTAATATAGGCACAACATCCTGGCCCTGTTAGCAATGCCTCTACTACATGTATGATGCAACCGTCAACAACATAAAGTCACTACTACAGGCGCAATTCCACAGTCAGCAATGCATTGCCTTTACTACAAACATAGAGCCATAGTTATCAGAATGTCTGTATTACAGATGAGCTGCCACATTTAACAATACAATACAATGCCTCTACTACAGATACAATACAATACAATACCTCTACTACAGATACAATGGGCCAGATCCACAAAGAAATTACGCCGGCGTATCTATTGATACGCCGTGTAATTTCAAAGTTCCCGCGTCGTATCTTTGTTTTGTATCTATAAAACAAGATACGACTGAATGAGGGATCGATCCGACAGGCGTACATCTTAGTACGCCGTCGGATCATAGGTGCATATTTATGCTGGCCGCTAGGTGGCGTTTCCGTCGAATTCCGCGTCGAGTATGCAAATTAGCTAGATACGGCGATCCACGAACGTACGTCCGGCCGGCGTATTTTTTTACGTCGTTTGCGTTCGGCTTTTTCCGGCGTATAGTTACCCCTGCTATATGAGGCGTATCCTATGTTAAGTATGGCCGTCGTTTGCGTAAGTCGTTCGAATAGGGCTTTGCGTAGAATGGCGTCACCGTCGTAAACATTGGCTTGTTCCGGTTTAATTTCGAGCATGCGCACTGGGATACCCCCACGGACGGCGCATGCGCAGTTGAAAAAAAACGTCTTTTACGTTGGGTCACGACGTATTAACATAAAACACGCCCCTATCACATACATTTGAATTGCGCGCCCTTACGCCGCCTAAGTTACACCACGCCGCCTAACTTTGGGCGGAAATTCTTTTAGGATACCAAAAAAAAAATGTAAGTTACGGCGGAGTAGCATATCATAGATACGCTACGCCGGACGGAAGAATGCGCCGGTCTACCTGGATCTGGCCCCTAACCTCTACTACAGATACAATGCCCCATCATAATACCTCTACTATAGGTGTAATGTCACATTTACCAACCTAATTCTTCCACTACAACTATAAGGCCACTTTTAACAATATAACACATCTACTACAGATATAATCCCATAGTCTATACATTGCTTCTATTATAGATATATTATTATTATTATTATTATTATTATTATTATTATTATTATACAGGATTTATAAAGCGCCAACAGTTTGCGCCACACTTTACAAAACAAAGGCAGACATTACAGTTACATTACAATTTGGTACAAGAGGAATCAGAGGGCCCCGCTTGCTAGAGCTTACACTCTAAAAATATAATGTTGTAGTCAATATCAGAGTGTCTGTAATACAGGTAGAATAAAATGATCTGCTACAGGTAGAATAGAATGATGTAATACAGTCAGGGGCACTGCCATGTCTACCAATGGAATTCATCTCCTACAGGTGGAAAGTTATTACCATCAGAATGTGTCTATTGCAGGCGTATCGCTACTACAAGCACCATAATGCCTGTTGTATGTTTACTATCATTATTATAACATTGTGTGACCTTCCACAATATACAGTGCAATCCGTGTCACACCACAGCCAATGTGACAACAAAATGTCCCTACAGCCAATCTATACCTATAAATACCTATATACGGGGTACCCCCCCCCCCCCCCTGTATATACAATGATCAGTACAATGCGTGTTCCAATCAGGGCAGTCATCACAAATTTCGGGGGGCCCCTTACACAGCTTTAGGCAGGGCCCCCCTGGAGCAAAAAACCGGGGGGGGGGGGGGTGCTGCAGGGGGGGGGGGCTAGGGACCATCGGGCCCCTTACAGGTGTAATGCCTGTACCCCCCTGATGGCGGCTCTGGTTCGAATCACTCTACAACGTCACTTCAACACCACAAAGTTGTGATACCCAGATGATGGATGTTGTGCCAGAAGCCTAAGAAATCCTATTTTTAGTACAACGCTACTATGATGACACTGTGACAGTGTTACTAATACCACAACAACAATGTAACAATAATATAATAACAAGAGAATACAAAGAGTTCTATTAGCAGTGACAGGAAGATATTTACTATTCATCACATGGACCTCAGAGGAGGTTCTGGTAGGAGATCCATATTACAGGTATATATATTATTATATATTATTGTTATTATTATATATTATTATTTCTTCTTATTATTATTATATCATCATAGGATATACAGTAAAACCTTGGATTGCGAGCATAATTCGTTCCAGAAACATGCTTGTAATCCAAAGCACTTGTATATCAAAGCTTCTTTTTTTACAGGGTATAAAAGAGAAGAGAGGAGACTCTAAGTGTAGCAATAAGTGGCTAAATGTTGTCCCTTCATTAACCACTTAAGGACCGCCTCCTGCAGATATACGTCAGCAGAATTAGCACGGCTGGGCACAAGCATGTACTTGTACGTCCTCTTTAAGTGCCCATTCGTGGGTCGCGGGCACGTACCCGCGACCTGGTCTGAAGCTCCGTGACCGCGGGACCCGCGGACCCGATCGCCGCCGGAGTCCCGCGATCGGTCCCCGTAGCTGAAGAACGAGGAGAGCCGTGTGTAAACACAGCTTCCCCGTTCTTCACTGTGGCGCCGTCATTGATCGTGTGATCCCTTATATAGGGAAACACGATCAATGACGTCACATGTCCAGCCCCGCCCCCCCTACAGTTAGAAACACAGATGAGGTCACACATAACCCCTTCAGCACCCCCCTAGTGGTTAACTCCCAAACTGCAATTGTCATTTTCACAGTAAACAATGCATATTTATAGCACTTTTTTGCTGTGAAAATGACAATGGTCCCAAAAATGTGTCAAAATTGTCCGAAGTGTCCGCCATAATGTCGCAGTCATGAAAAAAAAAAAAAAAAACGCTGATCGCCGCCATTAGTAGTAAAAAAAAAAAAATATTAATAAAAATACAATAAAACTATCCCCTATTTTGTAAACGCTATAAATTTTTCGCAAACCAACCGATAAACGCTTATTGCGATTTTTTTTTAACAAAAATATGTAGAAGAATACGTATCGGCCTAAACTGAGGGAATTTTTTTTTAATATATATTTTTGGGGGATATTTATTACAGCAAAAAGGAAAAAATATTGTTTTTTTTTTTTAAATTGTCGCTTTATTTTTGTTTATAGCGCAAAAAATAAAAACCGCAGGAGGTGATCAAATACCACCAAAAGAAATCTCTATTTGTGGGGAAAAAAAGACGCCAATTTTGTTTGGGAGCCATGTTGCACGACCGCGCAATTGTCAGTTAAAGCGACGCAGTGCCGAATCCCAAAAAGTGGCCGGGTCCTTTACCTGCATTTTGGTCCGGGGGTTAAGTGGTTAAATGTAACCATATTGCTACACTTAGAGGCTCCTCTCTTCTCTTTCATACTCAGTTGTGACATGACGCTACTCTTATATCAAGACATCGCTTGTATATCAAGGCAAAATTTATTAAAACATTTTGCTTGTCTTGCAAAACGCTCTCAAACCAAGGTTTTGCTGTACACTATATTGTCAAAAGTATTGGGACGCCTCCCTTTACACACATGAACTTTAATGACACCCCAGTCTTAGTCCGTAGGGTTCAATATTGAGTTGGCCCCGCCCTCTGCATCTATAACAGCTTCACTTCTTCGGCCGGGTTCACACTATTGGGAATTGGATGCAGGATCGCCGCATCTGATTCGCAATAGCAGGAGAATGTGAATGTCTCTCTATGGAGCTGGTCCACATATCTCCGATATGGCTCAGGAGTCCGGCGGCAATTTTGACCCATTTTAGGTCCGAATTCAGGTCCAAAATTCGGACCTGAAAATTCGGACCGGACCCAGCAGGGGGTCCGGTGCGTGAACTGGGACGCACCGGACCCCCTGCTGGAAGCCGCATCGGCACCCGGTGTAAACGGAGCCCTCTGGGAAGACTGCCCACAAGGTTTAGCAGTCTGTCTAAGGCCTGGCTCGCAGTCTCTGCTCTAATTCATCCGGAAGGTGTTCTATCGGGTTGAAGTCAGGACTCTGTGCAGGCCAGTCAAGTTCCTCCACCCCAAACTCGCTCATCCAAGTCTTTATGGGCCTTGCTTTCCCCTGCATCCAATTCACATGACAGGCAAGTGACTGGCTCCCAATGGATCACACATGTCCGGGGTCGGCCGGGGTCCGGTGTGAAGAAGGGTCCGGAGCCGCGTTTCGGGTCAGGTGTGAATTTAGGCTAAAATTGGGAACAACTCCCCCTGTTATGCGTTAGCATTGTTTTCTACTATCTCAATGTACTACAGGACACCTCCCCCTGTTATACATTAGCATGCTTTCCTGCTATCTCAATGTACTACAGAACAACTCCCCCTGTTATACATTAGCATGCTTTCCTGCTATCTCTGAGGGCTGCAATACACCTTCCCTTGGTATGGAAAAGAAAGGGGGGTGTTATGTAGTCCTATATGACGGGACAAAGGGTGGGCAGGAGAGAAACTAACTTGGGCACAGTAAAGCAAGGAGGCAAAGAATAGATACAGGCGGGGTTGTACACCTATTCTACAGCATGTATTATCATTGGGGGGGGGGGGGGTTCTGGATCCTTGCCCCGGGAGCTAGGGGACCCTTGTACCCTGAGTGCCCCAATGATTGATCGCCCCCCAGGTGTCCCCCAACATTTTATGACCATATCCAGGGGCACTAATCCTGCCCCTCTGCACCCCCAGGACCAAAAGTACAATGAATTGCTGATCAGATAAAGACTCCAAAGAGCTAGATCCAACCTTCCAGGACCCACCAGAACAGCAGGGACCCCCCCCCCCCCCCAGGACAGGAAATCTCTGGCAGGGGGTAGTTATGTAAGACTCGCCCTATAGAATTACCAGCCTGGGCACAGCAAGTAATTAGAACTACTTCTTGATGGGGGATCTAGTGACCCTGTAAGGGGGATCAGAGGCAGGGGCCCCCCCGAGAGGCAGGGACACCACAATCAGAGGCAGGACCCCCAATCATAGGCAGGAACACCACAATCAGAGGCAGGACCCCCAATCATAGGCAGGAACACCACAATCAGAGGCAGGGACACCCACAAATCAGAGGCAGGACCCCTCAATCATAGGCAGGGACACCACAATCAGAGGCAGGGACCCCTCAATCATAGGCAGGGACACCCCAATCAGAGGCAGGGTCCCCCCCAATCAGAGGCAGGGACCCCCCAATAAGAGGCAGGGAACCCTCCAATCAGAAGCAGGGACCCCCCAATAAGAGGCAGGAACACCCCTGGGTGCAGGTGGCATGCCCCCCTCCTGGTCACAGCTGGGTGTCACCTCCTCACACATGACAGAGAATAGAGGGTCAGGCCGCTTCTTACCATGAGAAGACCCCATGGAGGGGGTGCGGGGCGGTCAGCATGCATCCATAGTGTCTCACCAAGGTCTCAGCTCTCTATAGATCCCAGCGCAGCGCACACTGACAGCTCACCTCTCATGGCTCTGCTGTGTGTGTGCAGGGAGTGGGGCTGGGGGGCGTGTCCGGCAGCGCTCGGCCAATCCACTCCCGGGACTCTACGGCCCCGCCTCTCCCTGCTGTCACTCAGGGAAGGGAGAGGTGACAAGGGCTGAGCACGTGTGTGTAGTATATATAATATATACCGTGTTGTGTACTCCCTGCACTCATCACAGCCATGAGCTGTCACTTTTATGGGATGGAAGAGCTTTATTGCTAGGATTGCGCTGACATAGGCAGGAGACATGTATGCTGCATCAGATCCCAGGAAATGGGGGATCCCGACAGGCATCTGTAATAAGACCCCCCATGTCACCGACTGTGTGCATCCCGACAATTCATCTCCCTTTTCACACCCCAGCGTTGTATGTGTGAGGAGCATTTATTTTATTTTTTGGGTGTTTTTTGAGCTTTGGCGTTTTTTTTTTGTTTTTTTTTGTTTTTTATTAGCCAATAGAGAAAAATATTATCTGTTTAGTTTCATCATTCGTTGCCTTTTCTTCCGCTTTTATTTATTATTCATTATTACTTTTTCTAACGGGTTAAGGGTCAGGGTTAGGGGTTAAAGGTTAAGGTTTATTTTTTTTAAATGTATTTACTTAATTTTATGTATTTATTTTGTTAGGTTAGGGGCTAGGATTAGAGGTTAATATTAGGGTTATGGGTTGGGATTAGAGGTTAATATTAGGGTTAGGGGTAGGGTTGCCACCTCATCCCTTTAAAAAGGAACACATATGAATTACACAGGTTCTGAGGTTAATTTAATGCAGGTAAGGCACCAAGTGAGTCTAATTACCACCTTAATTAGCCACAGAACCTGTGTAATTAATATGTGTTCCTTTTTAAAGGGATGAGGTGGCAACCCTAGTTAGGGGTACGAATTTGGGTTAGGGGTCAATATTAAGTGTTAAGATTAGGGGTTGGGATTAGAATTAGGGGTTAATATTAGGGTTAGTGGTCAATATTTGGGTTAGGGTTGGGGTTAGAGTTAAGGGGTCAATGTTAGGGATTAGGTTAGGGGGGTCAATGTTAGGGTTAGGATTTGGAGTTAATATTAGTGTTGGGGTTGGGATTAGGATTAGGAGTCAATAAAAGGATTAGGGGTTAATATTAGGATTAGGGGTTGGGATTAGGGGTCAATACTATTGTTTGGGGTTAGGATTAGGGGTCAATATTAGGGTTAGGGGGTTAGGATTAGGGGTTAATATTAGAGATAGAGGTTAGGTTTAGAATTAGGGTCAATATTAGGGTTAGGGGTTAATATTAGGGTTAGGGGCTGGGATTTGGATTAGGAGTCATTATTAGGGTTAGGAGTTAAGATTAGGGTTAGAAATTGGGGTTAATATTAGTATTGGGATTACAGTTAGGATTAGGTGTCAATATTAGGGTTAGGGGTTGGGGGTTAGGATTAGGGGTCAATATTAGGGTTAGGGGTTGGGATTACGGTTAGGATTAGGGGGTTAATATTAGGGATTAGGATTGGGGGTTAATATTAGGGTTGGGGGTTGGGATTAGGGTTAGGATTAGGGGTTGGATTAGGATTAGGGGTTAATATTAGGGGTTGGGGATTGGGATTAGGGTTAGGGGTTAATATTAGGGGTTAGGATTAGGGGTTAATATTAGGGGTTGGGATTAGGGTTTGGATTAGGGGTTAATATTAGGGGTTAGGATTAGGGATTAGGGGTTAATATTATGGGTTTGGATTAGGAGTTGGAGGTTGGGATTAGGGGTTGGGATTAGGGGTTAATATTAGGTGTTTGGATTAGGGTTGGGGGTTAGGATTAGGGGTTAGGATTAGGGGTTGGATTAGGATTAGGGGTTAATATTAGGGGTTGGGATTAGGGTTAGGGTTGGGGGTTAATATTAGGGGTTGGGATTAGGGGTTAATATTAGGGGTTGGGATTAGGGTTGGGGGGGTTAATATTAGGGGTTGGGATTAGGGTTGGGGGTTAATATTAGGGGTTGGGATTAGGGTTGGGGGTTAATATTAGGGGTTAGGGGGTGGGATTAGAGTTGGGGGTTAGGATTAGGGGTAGGATTAGGGTTAGAATTAGGGGTTGGGGGTTGGGATTAAGGTTAGGAATAGGGGTTGGGATTAGGGGTTAATATTAGGGGTTAGGGGGTTGGGATTAGGGTTGGGGGGGTAATATTAGGGGGTGGGATTAGAGTTGGGGGTTGGGATTAGGGTTAGGATTAGGGGTTGGATTAGGATTAGGGGTTGGGTGTTGGGATTAGGGGTTGGGATTAGGGTTACGATTGGGGGTTAGAATTAGTGGTTGGGGGTTGGGATTAGGGTTAGGGGTTACTCCATCCAAAATGAAAAGAAAAGGTTTTGCCTTTAGTTCTACTTGAAATGAAAGAAGATCTCCTCCCTCCCACCTATCACGTCCCGTGTCGCCTTGTTTGCAGGCAAATCTCTCGCCGCTCCGCTTCTGCGGCGCCATCTTGAATGGACAGCTTGGCGCAGCCGTGACGTGGACCATGGGACCTGGCAGAGAAATCCATCAGAAGGGATTCATGCTGACAGCAGAGGAAGGAAGCAGCAGACAGAAATGACACTTGGTGCTCTGGACTGGGACAAGTCCACACTATAGAGGGATGTGCTTTGTTCCTATTACAAGCACATTAAGTGGGGGGAGGGGGGGTACTAGAACCCCGTCGGCTTTTTATTTCACACTTCCATGATGGAGGGAAGAAATGTGAGTCCGCGGGGCGATCCGACGCACAGACTGTCAATGTAAAGTGCGATCGTTTATTTTCCGTGTGATCGTAATTACAGGTGTGATCATCCCGCCAATTACTTCCAGGTGTTTTGTTTATTTTCATTTATTTTGTTGGAACGTGTCAGAGCGCGTCCAATCAGAGCGTCCAAATCAGAGCGTCCAAATCAGAGCGTCCAATCAAAGCGTCCAATCAGAGCGTCCAATCAGAGCGTCCAATCAGAGCGCCCAATCAGAGCGTCCATTCAGAGCGCCCAATCAGAGCGCCCAATCAGAGCGCCCAATCAGAGCACCCAATCAGAGCGTCCAATCAGAGCGCCCAATCAGAGCGTCCAATCAGAGCGTCCAATCAGAGCGCAGATGAAAGACAATCAGAGAGGAAATCTCTTTAGGTTGTGGAGGATGAGATCAGATTTGGGATTAGAGAGAAGAGTAATTGTGTCATCATCACCGACAAAGAGAATAAAGAGAACCTGCCTGATCGACAATCAGATCCTGGCGGGTGGGAGGGGCCAACAGTGATCACAGCATTGGGTCTCTGTGCTTCTCTATGCAATGCCATCAGATCCTGGCTGGTGGGAGGGGCCAACAATGATCACGTTGTTGGGTCTCTGTGCTTCTTAATGCAATTCCATTAGATCATGGCTGGTGGGAGGGGCCAGATCTTGGCTGGTGGGAGGGGACAACAGCAATCACATGCTTGTGTCTCCGTAGTTCTTTATGCAATGCCATTAGATCCTGGCTGGTGGGAGGGGCCAACAGCGATCACGACATTGGGTCTCTGATGTTCTACATGCAAAGCCATCAGATCCTGACCAGTGGGAGGGGCCAACAGCGATCACGTCATTGGGTCTCTGTGCTTCTCTATGCAATGCCATGCAGGCAGATCATGTCAGCGTTGTCAGCTTCTCTCTGGGCTGTGGGCTGCTGGTTGGCTCAGGTTCCTGTCTCCTCCCTCCTCCTCCAGCTGGCCAATCCGATCTCCTTTCGGCCAATCCGGTGACGGTTCTCATGACCCGCTTTGTGATTGGCCAGGAGGCGTTTCAGTGTTACAATTGGGAATATTCTTTCGCTATTGTAACACAACTGGGTGGGCTCGGGGGCGCGGAGTCCTGCGCCCCGAGCCCACCCTTTTTTGAAGCCAATTAGAGCCCCTGGCTGTAATCACGTGCTTCAAAACTCCGCCCCTCCCATTGGAATCCATGTATCCGGCGTCCCTACATGTAGATCAGGGTGTCAGACGCATGGATTGGGGGGGGGGAGGCGGCGCCCGTACTTCCTGTTAAATGGGCCACCACCGGTCTCATCCCTTTAACTCATAGGTGTCAAACACAAGGCCCACGGGCCGAATCCGGCCCTCCAGACCATTTCATGTGGCCCTCGCACCTCTCCTGCAGCCCTCCTCTGGTCCTTCTCCAGACCCTTACTTTCTGCTTTCAAGCAATACATCCATCTTCTTCCCAGCAGCAGCATAAGGAAAGGGGGGTGCACTGTGATGTAAGGGAGAGTGGGGGACTCAACTTCTGATGGTGGGGGGGGCTCTTGACATCTAATGTAAGGGGGATGGGATGCGCTGGACATCTAATCTTACAGTTACAACCGGCCCTTTTGAGGGCAATCAGAATGCTAATGCGACCCACAATGAAGTTGAGTTTGACACCCTTGCTCTAACTGATACATTCTGTTGGAGAGCTTGTTCTTTTGAAAAATAACAGACTTATTCGCTGGATCACCAGATGATAATAGAAGAAAAAAAGCCCAAAAAAGATAACAAATGCAGCCGTCACATCTAACGATTGGTAAGCAATGGGAAACCCTAACCCCCTAACCCCCTAACCCTAACCCCCTAACCCTAACCCCCTAAACCTAACCACAACCCTAACCCCCTAAACCTAACCCAAACCCTAACCCTAACCCCAACCCCCCTAACCCCCTAACCCCAACCCCCTAACCCCCTAACCCCAACCCCCTAACCCCAACCCTAAGCCTAACCCCAACCATAACCCTAACCCCAACCCCCCAACCATAACCCTAACCCCAACCCCCTAACCCCAACTTTAACCGCAACCCCAACCCTAACCCCCCTAACCCTAACCACAACCCTAACCCCAACCCGCAACCCTAACCCCAACCCCAACCCTAACCACCTAACACCCTAACCCCAACCCTAACCACCTAACCCCCTAACCCTAACCCCCTAACCACAACCCCAACCCTAACCCCCCTAACCCTAACCCCCTAACCCCAACCATAACCCTAACCCCCTAACCACAACCCTAACCCCAACCCTTACCCCAACCCTAACTCCAACCCTAACCCGCAACCCCAACCCTAACCCCAACCCTAACCGCAACCCTAACCCCCCTAACCCCAACCATAACCCTACCCCCAACCCCCTAACCCCAACTCTAACCGCAACCCCAACCCTAACCCCCCTAACCACAACCCTTACCCCAACCCTAACCCCCCTAACCCTAACCACAACCCTAACCCCCTTACCCCAACCCTAACCCCCCTAACCCTAACCACAACCCTAACCCCCTAACCCCAACCCCCTAACCCCTAACCGCAACCCTAACCCCATAACCCTAACCCCTAACTTTTTGGGTTTATTATCGCCTTATGATCGCCATTCGGTTTCCTATATAGAGAGCTCTGCGGTGTACGGAGGACGGATTCGTCACGTCAGCTTTTTATTTGCACTTTTAATGGCGTCGGGTTGATGTCATTTGTTTAATTGTTAATAGAGCGCGGTGGAGAGAGCTTTAAAACTGGCAGATCCGGTCTGGCGAACAGCTCCGGGCGCAGCGCCATGTGCCCCTCGGGTCCAGGTGTGGCTCCGGCGGCGTCTCCCGGCATGTGCGCCCTTCTGCCCTCCTGCCACCAACACAACTCCTGTGTGTCACCTTTATGGTAGTAAAGTCGCACGCCGCGGTACGGCGTTATGTGTCACCCGCCATGTACAGTAACCCTGGCACAGCATGTCACCCCCTCCCCCGCTCTTCCAGGGACGGCGAGAGAACCCGCTTCCCGGAAGGACGGATCTCCTCTGGAAAGTAACATTTTCTTCTCTATAATTACATTGTTATTTTTTAGATTTCTTTTGTCTGTATTCGTGTTTATTTACCAAGTCCTGGTGAGATTGCGGTGAGCCGAGAGGCCCGAGACCCTCAGGGCACCGCGAGACACAGAAGAAACGTTCCTGGAAACAGAGGCGTTGCTAGGGGGGTGCGGGGGGTGCGGTCCGCACCGGGTGACACCCGCTAGAGGGGTGACACATCCCGTTTTTTTTGTTTTTTTTAGCTGACATGCCCAGCCTGCCCTGTGCAATCCCAGCCTGCCCTGGACCACCCCAGCCTGCTCTGTGCCACCCCAGCCTGCCCTGTACCACCCCAGCCTGCCCTGTACCACCCCAGCCTGTCCTGTACCACCCCAGCCTGTCCTGTACCACCCCAGCCTGCCCTGTACCACCCCAAACAGCCCTATACCACCCCAGCCTGCCCTGTACCCCCCAAACAGCCCTGTACCACCCCAGCCTGCCCTGTACCACCCCAAACAGCCCTATACCACCCCAGCCTGCCCTGTACCCCCCCAAACAGCCCTGTACCACCCCAGCCTGCCCTGTACCACCCCAGCCTGCCCTGTACCACCACAGCCTGCCCTGTACCACCCCAAACTTTCCCATGCCACCCTAAACTTTCCCATGCCACCCCAACTTGCCCCGTGCCACCCTAACTTGCCCTGTACCACCCCAATCTGCCCTATGCCACCATACCTTGCCCTATACCACCCCAACCTGCCCAATGCCACCCTAACTTGCCCTGTAATTTTTTTTTTAAAAGGGGGTTGCCATCTGGGCCCCTGGGGACCTCCGGGCTCCTTGCAGGTGTACTGCCTGTACCCCCCTGATGGCGGCCCTGCCTACCAGTGCCCATAAGTGCCACCTACCAGTGCCCATCAGTGCCATCAGTGGTACCTATCAGTAACACCCATCAGTGCCACCCATTAGTGCCGCCTTATCTGTGCCCATCAGTACCGCCTTATCTGTGCCCATCAGTACCGCCTTATCTGTCCCCATCAGTGCCACAATCTACTGATCTGGTCAGAACCACCTCTGGAGGGAGTCTGTTCCACATTTTCACAGCTCTTACTGTGAAGAAACCTTTCCGTATTTGGAGATGAAATCTCTTTTCCTCTAGACGTAAAGAGCGCCCCCTTGTCCTCAGTGTTGACCGTAAAGTGAATAACTCAACACCAAGTTCACTGTATGGAACCCTTATATATTTATACATGGAGATCATATCCCCCCCTTATATATTTATACATGGAGATCATATCACCCCCTTATATATTTATACATGGAGATCATATCCCCCCCTTATATATTTATACATGGAGATCATATCCCCCCCTTATATATTTATACATGGAGATCATATGCCCCCTTATATATTTATACATGGAGAGCATATCCCCCCTTATATATTTATACATGGAGATCATATCCCCCCTTATATAGTTATACATGGAGATCATATCCCCCCTTATATATTTGTACATGGAGATCATATCCCCCCCTTATATATTTATACATGGAGATCATATCCCCCCTTATATATTTGTACATGGAGATCATATCCCCCCCTTATATATTTGTACATGGAGATCATATCCCCCCTTATATATTTATACATGGAGATCATATCCCACCTTATATATTTATACATGGAGATCATATCCCCCCCTTATATATTTATACATGGAGATCATACCCCCCCCCCTTATATATTTATACATGGAGATCATATCCCCCCTTATATATTTATACATGGAGATCATATCCCCCCTTATATATTTATACATGGAGATCATATCCCCCCTTATATATTTATACATGGAGATCATATCCCCCCTTATATATTTATACATGGAGATCATATCCCCCCCTTATATATTTATACATGGAGATCATATCCCCCCTTATATATTATACATGGAGATCATATCCCCCCTTATATATTTATACATGGAGATCATATCCCCCCTTATATATTATACATGGAGATCATATCCCCCCTTATATATTTATACATGGAGAGCATATCCCCCCTTATATATTTATACATGGAGAGCATATCCCCCCCTTATATATTATACATGGAGATCATATCACCCCCTTATATATTTATACATGGAGATCATATCCCCCCTTATATATTTATACATGGAGAGCATATCCCCTCAGTGTTGACCGTAAAGTGAATAACTCAACACCAAGTTCACTGTATGGAACCCTTATATATTTATACATGGAGATCATATCCCCCCCTTATATATTTATACATGGAGATCATATCACCCCCTTATATATTTATACATGGAGATCATATCCCCCCCTTATATATTTATACATGGAGATCATATCCCCCCCTTATATATTTATACATGGAGATCATATCCCCCCTTATATATTTATACATGGAGAGCATATCCCCCCCTTATATATTATACATGGAGATCATATCACCCCCTTATATATTTATAAATGGAGATAATACCCCCCTTATATATTTATACATGGAGATCATATCCCCCCTTATATATTTATACATGGAGATCATATCCCCCCTTATATATTATACATGGAGATCATATCCCCCCTTATATATTTATACATGGAGATCATATCCCCCCTTATATATTATACATGGAGATCATATCCCCCCTTATATATTTATACATGGAGAGCATATCCCCCCTTATATATTTATACATGGAGATCATATCACCCCCTTATATATTATACATGGAGATCATATCACCCCCTTATATATTTATACATGGAGATCATATCCCCCCTTATATATTTATACATGGAGATCATATCCCCCCTTATATATTTATACATGGAGATCATATCCCCCTTATGTATTTATACATGGAGATCATATCCCACCTTATATATTTATACATGGAGATCATATCCCCCCTTATATATTTATACATGGAGATCATATCCCCCCTTATATATTTATACATGGAGATCATATCCCCCCTTATATATTATACATGGAGATCATATCCCCCCTTATATATTTATACATGGAGATCATATCACCCCCTTATATATTATACATGGAGATCATATCCCCCCTTATATATTTATACATGGAGAGCATATCCCCCCTTATATATTTATACATGGAGAGCATATCCCCCCCTTATATATTATACATGGAGATCATATCACCCCCTTATATATTTATACATGAGATCATATCCCCCCTTATATATTTATACATGGAGATCATATCCCCCCTTATGTATTTATACATGGAGATCATATCCCCCCCTTATATATTTATACATGGAGATCATATCCCCCCTTATATATTATACATGGAGATCATATCCCCCCTTATATATTTATACATGGAGATCATATCCCCCCTTATATATTATACATGGAGATCATATCCCCCCTTATATATTTATACATGGAGAGCATATCCCCCCTTATATATTTATACATGGAGAGCATATCCCCCCCTTATATATTATACATGGAGATCATATCACCCCCTTATATATTTATACATGGAGATCATATCCCCCCTTATATATTTATACATGGAGATCATATCCCCCCTTATATATTTATACATGGAGATCATATCACCCCCTTATATATTATACATGGAGATCATATCACCCCCTTATATATTTATACATGGAGATCATATCCCCCCTTATATATTTATACATGGAGATCATATCCCCCCTTATATATTATACATGGAGATCATATCCCCCCTTATATATTTATACATGGAGAGCATATCCCCCCCTTATATATTATACATGGAGATCATATCACCCCCTTATATATTTATACATGGAGATCATATCCCCCCTTATATATTTATACATGGAGATCATATCCCCCCTTATATATTATACATGGAGATCATATCCCCCCTTATATATTTATACATGGAGAGCATATCCCCCCCTTATATATTATACATGGAGATCATATCACCCCCTTATATATTTATAAATGCCAATAAGTGCCACCTACCAGTGCCCATCAGTGCCATCAGTGGTACCTATCAGTAACACCCATCAGTGCCACCCATTAGTGCCGCCTTATCTGTCCCCATCAGTGCCACAATCTACTGATCTGGTCAGAACCACCTCTGGAGGGAGTCTGTTCCACATTTTCACAGCTCTTACTGTGAAGAAACCTTTCCGTATTTGGAGATGAAATCTCTTTTCCTCTAGACGTAAAGAGTGCCCCCTTGTCCTCAGTGTTGACCGTAAAGTGAATAACTCAACACCAAGTTCATTATATGGACCCCTTATATATTTATACATGGAGATCATATCACCCCCTTATATATTTATACATGGAGATCATATCCCCCCTTATATATTTATACATGGAGATCATATCACCCCCTTATATATTTATACATGGAGATCATATCCCCCCCTTATATGTTTATACATGGAGATCATATCCCCCCCTTATATATTTATACATGGAGATCATATCCCCCCCTTATATGTTTATACATGGAGATCATATCCCCCCCTTATATATTTATACATGGAGATCATATCCCCCCCTTATATATTTATACATGGAGAGCATATCCCCCCCCTTATATATTTATACATGGAGATCATATCCCCCCTTATATATTTATACATGGAGAGCATATCCCCCCTTATATATTTATACATGGAGATCATATCCCCCCTTATATATTTATACATGGAGATCATATCCCCCCTTATATATTTGTACATGGAGATCATATCCCCCCCCTTATATATTTATACATGGAGATCATACCCCCCCTTATATATTTATACATGGAGATCATATCCCCCCTTATATATTTATACATGGAGATCATATCCCCCCTTATGTATTTATACATGGAGATCATATCCCCCCTTATATATTTATACATGGAGATCATATCCCCCCCCTTATATATTTATACATGGAGATCATATCCCCCCCCCTTATATATTTATACATGGAGATCATATCCCCCCTTATATATTTATACATGGAGATCATATCCCCCCTTATATATTTATACATGGAGATCATACCACCCCCCCCTTATATATTTATACATGGAGATCATACCCCCCCCCCCTCCTTTAGAATTGAATTCAAGTATCAGAATATTGATTTTGCCAGGAGAATACATTCATAAATACAATGATAGAGATCATTCTTTGGGATTTCTGAGGTTGATGAATATTGAGATGTATGATTGGCAATGGCAGCAGTGACCTCTTCAGGCTGACAGAGGTATTACACTCTAATACACTCCAGCAGATGCAACAGAATAACTATATAAGAAATCCCCAGTACGGATATTTTTACTTGGACCAGCTAGGCACCCTTACTACAGATATCGCCGCCAGTTTTGGGGTTCCTTGCCAAGCAGTTTAGGAAACATAGGAACAGTGGTGGCTGGTGCTTAATTTTCATGGGGGGGCTCGTGCCCCCCAGCGAGCCTGAACCCCCCCGTCCCGTCGCTCGCTTGATCATTGCTTCACTCAGGCCCCCCACCATCCCCGCACTTACCCCATCCAGGTTGCGGCTTCAGCTGCTTCCCCCCCTGGATCTCCTCCCGAGTCTCAGCGATTGCTTCTCCCCCCCAGCCAATCAGGTCTTAGGACTCCCAGCCAATCGGGTCGCAGGACACACTTCCTGATTGGCCTGGAGGAGAAGCAGGAATACATCGGCGAATATTAATTGGCTAATGTCTCACAACTGGGTGGGCTCTGTGCCCCAAGCCCCCCACCCTTTTTGAAGCCAATTAGAGCCTCAGGCTTAAAAAAAAAAAACGAGCAAAATAAAAACGCCATGGGGGGCATTCGTGGGGCGTTTGCGGCCGGTTGGCTTTGACGTGAATGGAAGAGTTTGGGAAACGGTAAAGCCAGCAGACGTGTGCGGGAAATTTCATTACCAATCAAAAATTTGGACGGATTTTTTTCTTATTCAGGAATTTGGATGTATCCGAATTTTCAAATTACAATAGTGACAAATTTAAATGAATCCGAAATAATTAAATTAAATTCTGCTCAAATGCTAATTCAAATCAAATTTAAATTGAAAAAACAAAACAAAAAAACAAGAATAGAATATAAAAGAAAGGAATATAAAAGAAAGGAATATAAAAGAAATGAATATAAAAGAAAAGAATAGAAAATAATAAAAAAGAATAGACTAAAACAGAAAATAATAGAATATAAAAGAAAGGAATGTAAAAAAATAGAATAGAATATAAAAGAAAGGAATATAAAAGAATAGAATAGAAAATAATAAAAAAGAATAGACTATAAAATATATATAGAATATAAAAGAAAGGAATGTAAAAAGAATAGAATAGAATATAAAAGAAAGGGGTATAAAAGAATAGAATAGAAAAGAACAGGGCTTTTTTTCAGGGGGAACTTGGGGGAACTCAGTTCCACCACCTCTGGCTCAGACCCTTTGGTGCCCGCTCACCACAATCACTTGTAAACACAGAAGTCCGGTTTCTGTGTTTACAAGTGACAGCTCTGCACTCTGTGTGTAACCACCCCCCCCCCCCTGAACTCTGCACTCTGTATGTAATGCAATTCTGGTATTTACTGCCCCTTTAAGACCCTTCTACTGTTTTTGAAATCTGAACGGGGTTGTGGTTGTGTTCCTGCCCCTATTTTCTAAGAAAAAAAGCTCTGGAAAAGAAAAATAAAGAAAAGAATAGAGTAACACAGAAAAGAATAGAATAGAGTAAAACAAAATAAAATGGAAAAGAAAAGAAAAGTATATAATAAAATATAATCCGAAAATAAAAGTAAAAAAATAAATAGAATAGAAAAGAGTAGACTAAAACAGAAAAGAATAGAATAGAATATAAACAAAAAGGAATATAAAAGAATAGAATAGAATATAAAAGAAAGGAATAGAAAATAATAGAATAGAAAAGAATAAAAAAGAAAAGAATAGAGTAAAACAGAAAACAATAGTATAGAGAAAAACAAAATAAAATGGAAAAGAAAAGTATATAATAAACTATAATCCGAAAATAAAAGTAAAAAAAAAAAAATAGAATAGAAAAGAATAGCGTAAAAGCGAACAGAATAGAAAATAAAAGAATAGACTAAAAATAAAATAGGAAATAAGGGAATAGATCTGAATAAAATAGAGAAGAATCGAAGAAAAGACAAAAGAATAGAACAAAATAAAATAGATAGAATATAACTGTCTTTCAATTTTTGAATAGAACAGATTAGAATAGAAAAGCAAAACAATAGACTATAATTGAATAGAATAGAAAAGACTAGAATAGGAAATAAGAGAATAAAATAGAAGTGAAAAGAATAGGATAGAAAAAACACAATAGAATAAAACAAAATAAAATAGAAAGAATATAATCGTCTTCCGAAATTCGAATAGAATAGATTAGAATAGAAAAGAATTGAACAAAATAGAAAAAAACAATAGAATAGAATACAACAGAATATAACTGCCTTTGAAATTTTGGATAGAAGAATAGAACAGATTAGAATAGAATAGATTAGAATTCATGAATGGGGTAAAAATCGATGCTCCTGGGCTGTATTCTCTGCAGATTGGGAATGTGTGAAGTACCACCTTGTGGCCACTAGATGGCGCAGAGGAGCACAGACTTATTCCCTCAGGTAGCCATCGCCCTCTAGTGGACATAATGTGGTATTTTCCTGAGTCACACATTTGTTTTGCGGAGATTGATTTTCGCCTCCTTCACACAGAAGGAATTCTCATGCGGATTGGACGGATCTTTATAAAGACGCCCCCTCAGTTTTGTGTTTCGGCACTTTAGACATTTTGTAATAAATAATTGATACCGGCGAACGTTCATTTCCCATTTCTGTAACTTCGGACTCACCGGCTCCCAGCGATCCCCTGAATAATATTGGTGACGGTTTGCTGGGTCCTGATTGGCCGATAACGTGTCTCTTGGAGTTGGATGCGGGACGCGGCGGTGGCGCGGTGTGCGGGGGATGGGTTGGTATATTTATAGACGTCGTGTTTGGAGGTCTGAGTTCTGCTCATTAATGAATAACGGATTTCTCTCTCTCGTGTGTTTTCACCGTAAAAGGATCTGAGGAGCCGCCGGTGTATGTGACAAAGGTGACAGGGGGAGGTGTCAGGTGACCGGGGGGGAGGAGCTCTCACCTGGAACCATAAAAGGTAAAATATGACCCGGAGTGACGGAAGATACAAGCGTCACATCTCAGGGATAATATGTCACCTCTCTGTGCTGTCCCTTCTACAATACCTTACATGGGGCTATCCTCACCCCCCCCTACATGGGGCTATCCTCACCCCCCCCCCTACATGGGGCTATCCTCACCCCCCCTACATGGGGCTATCCTCACCCCCCCCTACATGGGGCTATCCTCACCCCCCCCTACATGGGGCTATCCTCACCCCCCTCCTACATGGGGCTATCCTCACCCCCCCCTACATGGGGCTATCCTCACCTCCCCCTACATGGGGCTATCCTCACCTCCCCCCCTACATGGGGCTATCCTCACCTCCCCCTACATGGGGCTATCCTCACCTCCCCCCCCTACATGGGGCTATCCTTACCTCCCCCCCTACATGGGGCTATCCTCACCCCCCCTACATGGGGCTATCCTCACCCCCCCCTACATGGGGCTATCCTCACCCCCCCCCCCCCTACATGGGGCTATCCCCCCCCCCCCCCTACGTGGGGCTATCCTCAACCCCCCCTACATGGGGCTATCCTCAACTCTCCCCCTACATGGAGCTATCCTCACCCCCCCCCTACATGGGACTATCCTCACCCCCCCCCTACATGGGGCTATCCTCACCCCCTCCCCTACATGGGGCTATCCTCACCCCTCCCCTACATGGGGCTATCCTCACCCCCCCCCCCCTACATGGGGCTATCCTCACCCCCTCCCCTACATGGGGCTATCCTCACCCCCCTCCCCTACATGGGGCTATCCTCACCCCCTCCCCCTACATGGGGCTATCCTCAACCCTCCCCCCTACAAGTGGCTATCCTCAACTCTCTACTCTACAAGGGGCAATTCTCAACCCTCCCCCCTACACGGGGCTATCCTCAACCCTCCCCCTACACGGGACTATCCTCAACCATCCCCCCTACATGGGGCTATCCTCAACCCCCCCCCCCCTACATGGGGCTATCCTCAACCCTCACCCTACACGTGGCTATCCTCAACTCTCTACTCTACAAGGGGCAATTCTCAACCCTCCCCCTACACGGGGCTATCCTCAACCCTCCCCCTACATGGGGCTATCCTCAACCCTCCCCCTACATGGGGCTATCCGCACCCCCCCCCCCTACACGGGGCTATCCTCAACCCTCCCACTACACAGGGCTATCCTCAAGCCTCCCCCCCTACATGGGGCTATCCTCACCCCTCAGGCTGCAGACCTCAGCACTTACCACGTTTACTGTGCAATTTTCTTTTTAAGCTTGCCTTTGAGTATTCACTCTGTGGAAGGTGGTCTGGGGTGAGCAGAGTCGCCCCCACATCAGAGTTTTCAGAGTTCCCCTTTGTATCAGAGTCTGTAGATTTTCCCCTTACAGTGCAAAGAGGAAACTCTGCGGACCCCCGATGTAAAGGGGAACTCTGATGTAAAGAGGAATGCTGCAGACTTTGATGTAAGGGGGGGGGGCTCTGGTGGCCAGAGACTACCTTACATTAGAGTTCCCCTTTACACCAGAGTCTGCAGAATTCCCCCTTATAACATGGTCCACAGTATTCCCCTTTACATCAGAGTTTATCGCCAAACGCAGGACATTCCCGCAAAATCCGGGTCGGTTGGGAGGTATGGGAGAGGGTCCTGTGTAATGATGAGGGTAGTATGGGGGAGAGGGTCCTGTGTAATGATGAGGGTAGTATGGGGGAGAGGGTCCTGTGTAATGATGGGGGTAGTATGGGGGAGAGGGTCCTGTGTAATGATGGGGGTAGTATGGAGAGGGTCCTGTGTAATGATGGGGGTAGTATGGGGGAGAGGGTCCTGTGTAATGATGAGGGTAGTATGGGGGAGAGGGTCCTGTGTAATGATGAGGGTAGTATGGGGGAGAGGGTCCTGTGTAATGATGAGGGTAGTATGGAGAGGGTCCTGTGTAATGATGGGGGTAGTATGGGGGAGAGGGTCCTGTGTAATGATGGGGGTAGTATGGGGGAGAGGGTTCTGTGTAATGATGAGGGTAGTATGGGGGAGAGGGTCCTGTGTAATGATGAGGGTAGTATGGGGGAGAGGGTCCTGTGTAATGATGAGGGTAGTATGGGGGAGAGGGTCCTGTGTAATGATGAGGGTAGTATGGGGGAGAGGGTCCTGTGTAATGATGGGGGTAGTATGGAGAGGGTCCTGTGTAATGATGAGGGTAGTATGGGGGAGAGGGTCCTGTGTAATGATGAGGGTAGTATGGGGGAGAGGGGTTCTGTGTAATGATGAGGGTAGTATGGGGGAGAGGGTCCTGTGTAATGATGAGGGTAGTATGGGGGAGAGGGTCCTGTGTAATGATGGGGGAGAGGGTTCTGTGTAATGATGAGGGTAGTATGGGGGAGAGGGTCCTGTGTAATGATGGGGGTAGTATGGGGGAGAGGGTCCTGTGTAATGATGGGGGTAGTATGGGGGAGAGGGTCCTGTGTAATGATGGGGGTAGTATGGGGGAGAGGGTCCTGTGTAATGATGGGGGTAGTATGGGGGAGAGGGTCCTGTGTAATGATGGGGGTAGTATGGGGGAGAGGGTCCTGTGTAATGATGGGGGTAGTATGGGGGAGAGGGTCCTGTGTAATGATGAGGGTAGTATGGGGGAGAGGGTCCTGTGTAATGATGGGGGTAGTATGGGGGAGAGGGTCCTGTGTAATGATGGGGGTAGTATGGGGGAGAGGGTCCTGTGTAATGATGGGGGTAGTATGATGGAAGGGGGGTCCAGTGTGATAATAGGGGTAGCATGAGGGAGGGGGTCCTGTGTAATGATGGGGGTAGTATGGGGGAGAGGGTCCTGTGTAATGATGGGGGTAGTATGGGGGAGAGGGTCCTGTGTAATGATGGGGGTAGTATGGGGGAGAGGGTCCTGTGTAATGATGGGGGTAGTATGGGGGAGAGGGTCCTGTGTAATGATGGGGGTAGTATGATGGAAGGGGGGTCCAGTGTGATAATAGGGGTAGCATGAGGGAGGGGGTCCTGTGTAATGATGGGGGTAGTATGGGGGAGAGGGTTCTGTGTAATGATGAGGGTAGTATGGGGGAGAGGGTCCTGTGTAATGATGAGGGTAGTATGGGGGAGAGGGTCCTGTGTAATGATGGGGGTAGTATGGGGGAGAGGGTCCTGTGTAATGATGGGGGTAGTATGGGGGAGAGGGTCCTGTGTAATGATGGGGGTAGTATGATGGAAGGGGGGTCCAGTGTGATAATAGGGGTAGCATGAGGGAGGGGGTTCTGTGTAATGTGAGAGAAAAATTGCATGGGGGGAGGCAGTGCCAAATCGCAAAAAGTTGCCCGGTATTTGGCCAGCGAAATGGTCCGGGGCTGAAGTGGTTAAAAAAAAAAAAAAGTGTAATAACCTTTTCTATGTTGTTAGCCATTTCAGTGTGGCTTAATAGCTGATTGCAGTGCCCTCTAGTGGTATTAGTGTGCAGAACACGCCCGCTATGTTGGAAATTTTGACTTCCCCCGGATTGGTTGTTTCCTCTGCAGATCTGCGGATTTGGACACGTTTGTGGAAGGAAATCTCTCCATCTGTTGGATCCATTGGATGGAATTGGATATCATTTTCCTTTATGTGTCAACACCGGGCTGGAAAATACACGACATTACCAAAAGTATTGGGACGCCTGCCTTTACACATGAACATTAAAAAAAAACATCCCAGTCTTAGTCCGTAGGGTTCAATATTGAGTTGGCTCCGCCCTTTGCAGCTATAACAGCTTCAACTCTTCTGGGAAGGCCGTCCACAAGGTTTAGGAGGGTGTCTATGGGAATGTTTGACCATTCTTCCAGAAGTGTATTTGTGAGGTCAGGCACTGATGTTGGATGAGAAGGCCTGGCATCGCAGTCTCCGCTCTAATTCATCCCATAGGTGTTCTATCAGGTTGAGGTCAGGACTCTGTGCAGGCCAGTCAACTTCCTCTACCCCAAACTCACTCATCCATGTCTTTATGGACCTTGCTTTGTGCACTGGTCCAAATCATTTGGTGGGGGGAGGGGGGGTTATGGTGTGGGGGGAGGGGGGATTATGGTGTGGGGGGTTGTTTTTCAGGGGTTGGACTTGGCCCCTTAGTCCCGGCGAAGGGAACTCTTAAGGTGTCAGCGTACCGCCCTGTAGCAGTATATCTGCTCATCAACAGGATAGAAAAAAAAATAATAAAAATAATATATATTTTTTTTTTATTAATTTTATTTTATTATATTTAATATATTTTCATGTTTTGTTTTTTCATTGTGCGCTCATGTGGGTCCATGTTTTGCATTTTTGGAAAAGGTAAAATATTCTTGTAATAAAAGTGAAATAAAGATACACTGGAAACGCGGCCAAAAAACTTTACATATCCCTGTTTTTGTGGCGTCACCCATGTTACGCCGCGTTTCCTCCTCCATCGGACAAAAACTATTCCCCCCCCCCCCCCCGGTTATTTATTTCCCTCCAGGTGTCGCGGAGCCGGGACATCAATCTTTCCCGCACATCGCAAAACGCAAAACCATTTCACAGACATCTGTGCCGAGGAATCGCAGTGACAGCAAATTCTCTTCTATAATCGTCCCCGGGGGACCCGCTGTGCCGGCCGCTGTCACCGAGGAGCGTTTCTGGATTCTTCCACAACGTTCCGCACATCCGAGGACTCCGAGACTCCGACACTCCGAGACTCCGAGACTCAAAGACCCGGATCTTTCTGCCACTTTTTGTTACACGTTTAAATTAATATTTTTTACTAGAACCCCCAAACATTATATATTTTTATATATAAAAATATATATATATATACATATAAAGAGAGAGAGAGATATCAAGATATATATATATAGAGAGAGAGATATCACGATATATATATATAGAGAGAGAGATATCACGATATATATATACATATAAAGAGAGAGAGAGATATCAAGATATATATATATAGAGAGAGAGATATCACGATATATATATATATATATATAGAGAGAGAGATATCAAGATATATATATATAGAGAGAGAGATATCAAGATATATATATATATATAGAGAGAGAGAGATATCAAGATATATATATATAGAGAGAGAGAGAGATATCAAGATATATATATAGAGAGAGAGAGAGAGAGAGAGAGATATCAAGATATATATATATATAGAGAGAGATATCAAGATATATATATATATAGAGAGAGAGATATCAAGATATATATATATAGAGAGAGAGAGATATCAAGATATATATATATATAGAGAGAGAGAGAGAGATATCAAGATATATATATATAGAGAGAGAGAGATATCAAGATATATATATATATAGAGAGAGAGAGAGAGATATCAAGATATATATATATATAGAGAGAGAGATATCAAGATATATATATATATAGAGAGAGAGATATCAAGATATATATATATATATATAGAGAGAGAGAGAGATATCAAGATATATATATATAGAGAGAGAGAGATATCAAGATATATATATAGAGAGAGAGATATCAAGATATATATATATAGAGAGAGAGAGAGAGAGAGATCAAGATATATATATATAGAGAGAGAGAGAGAGATATCAAGATATATATATATATAGAGAGAGAGATATATATATATATATATATATATATATATAGAGAGAGAGAGAGAGAGAGAGAGAGAGATATCAAGATATATATATATATATATAGAGAGAGAGAGATATAGATATAATAATAGGCCCACTTTATTTCTCACATGGTACAACAACAATAGTATTATAAAAATGATAATAATAATAATAATAATAATAATAATAAATATTATAAAAATGATAATAATAATAATACTTATTATTATTATTATATATAAAAATAATTATTATTCTTAATTCTTTATTCTTAATAAAAATATATAATAATAGATCCGCTATAATTCTCACATGGCACAACAACAATAATATTATAAAAATGATAATAATAATTATTATTATATATAAAAATAATTATTATTCTTAATGACATAATAAATACTTTTGTACCAACCTGGATCTTGTGAAGAATATCAGACCAGATCTGAGTGATCGCCCTTCACCCCTCAGATCGCCGGGGACTCAGTCCTGTCACCAGCTGGTCGGGGGTTGGGTCGCTGTCGCTGTCGCTGAGGGATGTATAACTTTAATTTCTCAGAATTATAATTAGACTCTCAGTGAGGACTGGATGGTGTTTCCTCCAGAATGTAAAGGGATCACTTATAAGAGATCACCAACTCCTCATCAGATTAGTGGGGGGGGGGGGGGGGGTAATTATTGGATGTAAAGGCGTCACTATCAGGGGCTGACCTGCTGGAAATTTCTGGAGCCCGACCATTAAAGGGACACAATGGGGCAGATCCTCAAAGAAATTACGCGACGTATCTCTTGATACGCCACGTAATTTCAAATTTTGCGCGTCGTATCTTTGTTTTGGTATCCCCAAAACAAGATACGACGGCATCTGTGTTAGATCCGACAGGCGTACGGCTTCGTACGCCGTCGGATCTTAGATGCATTTTTTCGGCGTCCGCTGGGTGGCGTTCACGTCGTAATCTGCGTCGTGTATGCAAATTAGCCATTTCCGATGATCCACGAACGTAGGCGCGTACTCAATGTTAAGTATGGCTGTCGTTCCCGCGTCTAATTTTGAAAATTTTACGTCGTTTGCGTAAGTCGTCCGTGAATGGGTCTGGACGCCATTTACGTTCACGTTGAAAACAATGACGTCCTTGCGACGTCATTTAGCGCAATGCGCGTCAGGAAATTTTAGGGACGGCGCATGCGCAGTTCATTTGGCGCGGGGACGCGCTTCATTTAAATGAAACATGCCCCCTAGCCGCCGCATTTGAAATCCGCTGCGAGAGATACACTACGCCGCCGTAACTTACGGCGCAAATTCATTGAAGATTCAAAACAAAGCCAGGCAAGTTACAGCGGCGTAGCGTATCTCACATCTGCGCCGGACGCAGCAGAGGTACGTGGATCTACCCCAATATTTATATATATTTTTTTATTTTTTTGGGGCACCATTTATCTATAAATAAAACTGTAACTTTAAATGATTCTTTAACTACTTCAGCCCTGGAATGATTTAAACACACACACACTTAATGACCAGGCCATTTTTTGTGATCCGGCACTGCGTCGCTTTAACTGACAATTGCGCGGTCGTGCGACGTGGCTCCCAAACAAAATTGGCGTCCTTTTTTCCCCACAAATGGAGCTTTCTTTTGGTGGTATTTGATCGCCGCTGCGGTTTTTATTTGTTGCGCTATAAACAAAAAAAAGACAGACAATTAAAAAAAAAGAAAAAATAATATTTTTTACTTTCTGCTATAATAAATTCCCCCCCCCCCCAAAAAAAAATGTATTGATCAGTTTAGGCCGATATATTATTTCTCTACATATTTTTGGTAAAAAAAAAAAAAAAAAAAAGCATCGCAATAACCGTATGATGATTGGTTTGCACAAAAGTTATGGCGTCTACACACAATGGATTTATGGACTTTTTTTTTATGTTTTTACGTTTTTACTGGTAATGGCGGCAATCTGCGTTTTTTTTTTTGCGGGACTGCGACATTGCGGCAGACAAGTCTGACCCCGAGTGACACTTTTTGGGGACCAGTGTACAGTGGAACCTCGGATTGCGAGTAACGCAGTTAACAAGCTTTTTGCAATGTGAGCGCTTTAGTTTTAAAAATCCTGACTCACAAAAACAAACAGGATTCAAACCGAAGTGGTGTGCAGTACCGCGCTGGGCCTGAGGTGGGGGGGGGGCACCAGAGCACTTCGGAAATGCTCATAAAAGACTCAGAAATACTCAGTTCCTGAGCCTTTTGGAGGTTTGCCGAGCAGTCCTTGTGCCTTTCTGTGTGTTTTCCGAGGCTTTCCCGACGCCCCCCCCAACCTCTGGCCACATGCGGTATTGCATGCCATTGGAATGCCCACTTCTTTAGACTGACACTCACCCATTGAGGCATATTGATACAGTGAAACCTCGGATTGCGAGTAACGCGGTTAACGAGCGTTTCGCAATACAAGCCTTTTTTTATCCTGACTCGGTTTGCGAGTGTTGCCTTGTAAAACGAGCAGAATTCAAACCACAGCGGTGTGCAGTACCGCATTTGGCCTGAGGTGTGGGGGGGGGGGCGCCGGAGTCGTTCTGAAATACTCGAAAATACTCAGTTCCCGAGGTTTTACGAGTTCAGCAGAGCTGTCCCCGGGCCTTTCCGTGTATTACTGAGGCTCCCCCCACCTCTGGCCACATGCGGTATTGCATGCCATTGAAGTCAATGCGGAACAAATTATTTTCGTTTCCATTGACTTCAATGGGGAAACTCGCTTTGATATGCAAGTGCTTTGGATTACGAGCATTCTCCTGGAACGGATTATACTCGTGATCCGAGGTTCCACTGCTAAAAAAAAGCACTGCCACTGTACTAATGATACTGACAGGGAAGGGGTTAACACTAGGGGGCGATCAAGAGGGTTAACTGTTTTCCTTAGGTGTGTTATAACTGTGTGGGGGGGCTGGGCTACACAAGTAATGTGTAGACCAGGGGGTCACAAACTGGTGGCCCTCCAGCTGTTGCAGAACTACAAGTCCCTTCATGCCTCTGTTTGTGGGGGTCATGCTTGTAACTGTCGACGGCTTGCAATGCCTCATGGGACTTGCAGTTCTGCAACAGCTGGAGGGCCACAGGTTGAGAACCCCATGGGTTCTACACATTACTTGTCAATTGGCCTGTCACTGCAATGTGAATGAGGGATAAAGCTCCATCCGCTATAACACAACGTAACATTCTACATATCTAATACTGAGGTCAGTCTGATCATTTGAGCTGATATTTGGCGCCACCTGGTGGTGCACCAACAGAACTGACAGCGGTTGATTTACAATGGAAGTTGAGCCGTCTTGGCTGCCGGCGGGGAAGTCTCCGGCGGGTTCTGCAGATATTTTGGAGGAGATGAGGTTGCAGTTCTCTGGCGCTGAAGACTGTCAACATATTGTGACAAATTCATAAATGTCGTCTCCTTGTCCATGAAACGAATGCGGCAGGGCCGTCTTAATAGCATCATGGGCCCCTGGGCAAAGTAATGCTCTGGGGCCCCTACAATGATGACAGTGCAGGTAAACAGACATCATGTAGGTAGGAGGCAGACTGCCTCCCCTGTGTATCTATCACTCTCAGTGCCATCATGGGGCCCCTAATTACGGGGCATCGTGGGCTCAAGGACCAGCTGCTTTGGGGAAAGTGCAGGGGCCCCCCATGCAGCTAGGGCCCCTGGGCAGTGCCTAGGTGTGCCCTCTCATTAAGACAGCCCTGGAATGCGGAGCGGCTGGAAGTTAAAGGTAAAAAACGAAAACCGAAGTGTAAAGGACGGAACATCAAACAACGGGGTCCACCAGAGACCTCACTCCGACCTCCAGACTTCCCTTCCACTGTAATGTCCTACAGTTGGGAAATGTAACAAGTTCTGTATTCAATGGAAGTGAAATCTTATCGCTGGGAGGGAGCGACTTTATAGCGGCAACAAGGAAGGAAGTGGTTACAAAACGAAAGTCAGTTCTGTGGGCTGCTGACACTTTGTGCCCCAATTATGTCATCACCTCTGAGAAAAGAGATGTCACCCGTCTCTAGTGCAGTGGTCTCCAAACTGCGGCCCCGGGGCCGGATGCAGCCCTCTACGTTCCTTTATCCAGCCTTTGGGGCACTATTCCTCCCCCTGACACCAATGATGGGACACTATTCCTCCCACTGACACCAATGATGGGACACTATTCCTCCCACTGACACCAATTATAGGGCACTATTCCTCCCACTGACACCAATGATGGGACACTATTCCTCCCACTGACACCAATGATGGGACACTATTCCTCCCACTGACACCAATTATAGGGCACTATTCCTCCCCCTGACACCAATGATGGGACACTATTCCTCCCCCTGACACCAATGATGGGACACTATTCCTCCCACTGACACCAATGATGGGGCACTATTCCTCCCACTGACACCAATGATGGGACACTATTCCTCCCACTGACACCAATGATGGGACACTATTCCTCCCACTGACACCAATTATAGGGCACTATTCCTCCCCCTGACACCAATGATGGGACACTATTCCTCCCCCTGACACCAATGATGGGACACTATTCCTCCCACTGACACCAATGATGGGACACTATTCCTCCCACTGACACCAATGATGGGACACTATTCCTCCCACTGACACCAATTATAGGGCACTATTCCTCCCCCTGACACCAATGATGGGACACTATTCCTCCCCTTGACACCAATGATGGGACACTATTCCTCCCACTGACACCAATGATGGCACACTATTCCTTTCACTGACACCAATGATGAGGCACTATTCTTCACATTGACACCAATGATGGGACACTATTCCTCCCACTGACACCAGTGATGGGGCACTATTCCTCCCACTGACACCAATGATGGGGCACTATTCCTCCCACTGACACCAGTGATGGGGCACTATTCCTCCCCCTGACACCAATGATGGGACACTATTCCTCCCACTGACACCAATGATGGCACACTATTCCTTTCACTGACACCAATGATGAGGCACTATTCTTCACATTGACACCAATGATGGGACACTATTCCTCCCACTGACACCAGTGATGGGGCACTATTCCTCCCACTGACACCAATGATGGGGCACTATTCCTCCCACTGACACCAGTGATGGGGCACTATTCCTCCCACTGACGCCAATGATGGGGCACTATTCCTCCCACTGACACCAATGATGGGGCACTATTCCTTTCACTGACACCAATGATGGGGCACTATTATTCACATTGACACCAATGATGAGGCACTATTCCTCCCACTGACACCCACCCTGAGAAATGCCATGCAACCATTACTGTAGTGCATGTAGACAGAGGCTGCGTGAGACCGAAAATATAACAAAGGCTAAATAAAGGTGAAATGATAAAAAAAAAAAGGACAATGATCCTCCAGTGCTTTATTGAACCTCATACAGTTGGGATTTACATTTGCTTCAACTGTCTTAGATGACATTCTCATTTCCCTCCACTAGATGGCAGACATTTCCTACAGCGCCTGCAGGAATGGCCATTGTGAGGCTCCAATCACACTGAAGCTGATAAAAGCTATACAAAAAAAACGCCAGTAGCTTTGCAGGGAGCCTTTCAACGTTTTTTTAGCGTTTTTGCAATAGCTTTTATCAGCGTTTTTGAGTGTAGCTTTTACCTTTTTTTTTCTTTTTTTTCAATGGATAAAAAAACGCAAAAAAACGCTGGCGCCAGAGTTTTTGAGTGTTTTTAAGCATTGTTGGCTGTTTTTGAGTGCTTTTCTGCGTTTTGCGGTTTTTATCGTTTTTTTTCGCTGTCCATTCGCAGGCTGGGGGGGCAAGTTCAGAGAAAGTGTGTTGAATGATTCTGTCCAGTAGACTGAGGACATCTAGTGGCAGAAAAAGGCACTGCAGGGGACAAAATCTCTAAATTAGGCTACATTCACACTAATGCTTTTTTTTGGTGCATTTTGCATTTTTCAGAAATGCAGGGAAATTTTTTAACATGGTTTCCTATGGAACACGTTCACATCAATGCTTTTTTGTGCCTCTGCGTTTTTTGAAAGGGTCAGGGACTTTTTTTATGCAAAAAGCAGCGTTTTGCATGCAATAGAATTCAATGGACCTGCATCCAAAACGCAAGTGCCGCGATTTTGCCGCGATTTTACCTGTTTATAGCTGGTTGTTAAAGGAAATGTAAATTTTTTTAAAATTACTGGCTTAAAAAAAACAAAAAAACTCAAAACGCAAATCATGGTAAAATCGCGGTAAAAACGCACGTCAAAAAACGCAGCAAACGCCTGCAAAAAGCATGGCAAAAACGCTCAAAAGCAACATGCATAGGTGTGAATCGAGCCTGAGGCTCGATTCACACCTATGCATGTTGCTTTTGAGCGTTTTTGCCATGCTTTTTGCGGTGCTTGCTGCGTTTTTTGACGTGTGTTTTTACTGCGATTTTAGGCTCGATTCACACCTATGCATGTTGCTTTTGAGCGTTTTTGCCATGCTTTTTGCGGTGCTTGCTGCGTTTTTTGACGTGTGTTTTTACTGCGATTTTAGGCTCGATTCACACCTATGCATGTTGCTTTTGAGCGTTTTTGCCATGCTTTTTGCGGTGCTTGCTGCGTTTTTTGACGTGCGTTTTTACCGCAATTTTAGGCTCAATTCACACCTATGCATGTTGCTTTTGAGCGTTTTTGCCATGCATTTTGCGGTGCTTGCTGCGTTTTTTGACATGCGTTTTTTGACGTGCGTTTTTTGACGTGCGTTTTTACCGCGATTTTAGGCTCGATTCACACCTATGCATGTTGCTTTTGAGCGTTTTTGCAATGCTGCTTGCTGCGTTTTTTGATGTGCGTTTTTACTGCGATTTGCGTTTTTTTTTTTTTAGCCAGTAATTTTTTTTTTTTTACATTTCCTTTAACAACCAGCTATGAACAGGTTGAAAAAAAAACGCAAAACGCAAATCGCGGCAAAATTCGTTTTCGATGCAGGTCCATTGAATTCTATTGCATGCAAAACGCTGCTTTTTGCTGGGGAAAAAAGTCCCTGACCCTTTCCAAAAACGCAGAGGCACAAAAAAGCATTGATGTGAACATGTTCCATAGGAAACCATGTTAAAAAAAAATCCTTGCATTTCTGCAAAATGCAAAAAGCACAAAAAAAAGCATTCGTGTGAATGGAGCCTTAGAGGATTTTGTAGATCAGGTCAATAAGAAGGAAATCTCCTTGTTAGACGGATGACTTGTTTCCGTGTCCTGTGAAGGATCTCAGACACCTGAAAGGAACGGAGTCTTGGTTGTTATTGGATACAAGAACGATTCTTCCTCCGAACACTTTGACGGATTAAATCCAAAAAAGATGATTGGAGTCTGCGGGGCCCTAATTATCGGAGAGTCTACTGCTTTCCACGGTGACTCATTTCCTGCCGCCGCCGCCGCCGCTTTCTGGCTTCTGATTATGTGCTGATTGAATCAAGCCGGCCTCAATTCCAGAAGTTGGAGATGTACTCGGTACTCATTCAGCCCGGGTTGTATCCATCCGAGGAGATCCGAGGAGAACCGGAGCAGCTGAACCATTTGTATTGAGACGCGACCGGCTCTAGAATCAGAACCAGAATCTGTTCATCCGGATCACAGCGACCCCTCCCCCCCAATACTGGAGAATAATCGGATTCGATTTGCCTTCCCTGGTTTCTTCTTTTCTCCATCATCGATCTTTATTATATATATATATATTTTTTTTTAATAAATTCTTTCCGTTTTCATGAAGGACCTTACTTTAGAAGCAGTGATGTCATTGAAAGTTGTAAACTGCAAGGGAAGAACTTACCAAATAGATTACCGGGGAAGGTTTATTAGGCTGAAGAGGCTTGTAATGCTGCACAGTGCTCTGGACAATGGCTGTAATGCTGCACAGTGCTCTGGACAATGGCTGTAATGCTGCACAGTGCTCTGGACGGTGGTCTGAGGAGGAGGCCTGTAATGCTGCACAGTTCTCTGAAAGGTGGTTTGAGGACGCTTGTAATGCTGCACAGTGCTCTGCATGGTGGTCTAAGGAGGCCATAATGCTGCACAGTGCTCTGGATGGTGGTCTGAGGGAAGCACGCTTCAGACTCGAGTCGCTTGCTTGCTGGGAGTGGAAGCAGATGGAGCTTCATGGAAACCAGAAGCTCACAAGGGTAAACGTCCCTGCCTCACATTTTCGTTCCGTTTTTCGTTCGTTCATAGTTTTCATCGGTGGACGAAAATGTGGTGAACTTTTGATTTAGTTTTTGTCTATTTTACAGTTAAATCGTTTTTTATAGTTACTATGGGCCAGATTCACAGTGGAGATATGACGGCGTTTCTCCTGATACTCGTATCTCTGTTTCTATCTATGCGGCTGATTCATAGAATCAGTTACGCATAGATGTCCATAAGACCCGACAGGTGTAATTGTTTTACACTGTCGGATCTTAGGATGCAGTACCGCGGCCGCCGCTGGGGGGAGTTTGCGTCGTAAACCAGCGTCGGGTATGCAAATTAGGAGTTACGGCGATTCCCGACGGTTTTTCGCGTTCGCTACATCGCCGCTAGTCTAGTTTCCCGTCGCAAAGTTAGTCGTTTTTTTTGGTGCCTTAACTTTACACAGCAATCGTATTGCTCTATAAAGTATGGCCGTCGTTCCCGCGTCGAAATTTAAAAAATAACGTTGTATGCGTAAGCCGTCCGGGAATACGGAATTATGCTACGCGCGTCGCCGTTCGAAAAAATGACGTCACGGCGCGCAATGCATGGCGGGAGTTCGGAAACGGAGCATGCGCGGTAGGTCCGGCGCGGGAGCGCGCCTAATTTAAATGGCACACGCCCATTTAAATTGGCCCGCCTTGCGCCGGAGGCCGCCAGCATAGGTTTTCATCGCAAGTGCTTGGTGAATCAGGCGATGAAAAATTGCGGCGGTGTAACGTATCTACGATACGTTACGCCGCCGCTGCTCTACGTGAATCTGGCCCTATGTATCTGTAAAGACTGCTGACGAAAATTTTGACAACAATGTTTTAGTTGAGGAAATGAACACGGGTTTAATACTACTTTTATGGCAGGGTCACTTTAACACGTACCTATTATTTTGTCCTGCATGGGCTTAGCACAGGTCACTGACCCGGAAACAAGCATGCAGCAAGTGAAATCAAAGCTCCTGATCTGCATGCTTGTTCTGGGCCTGGAACCCAGAAGGACAGAAGAGACATCCTACATATTTAGGTCTTCCTAATATCCACACAGAGGATTGAATCATCCATGGTGTCATATGAAATGCCATGGGCAGAGTTCTATATGTATATCATTGTTAGGAAGGGACAGGATTTGGATTAGTCAGAACTACAATATATGGCAGCGTTGTGGTGGTGTGAGTAATCGCAGCAGACGGTCTGAGGAGGGACGCTGCAGGGCGCACAACGCCGCACACCTGGATACTTACAGGAGTTATTAGAAGCCACAATGTGCTGATTTTGTACGTTTTGCCCCACTGACAAAGCAATGATCGGTCTATAATTGTATTGGTCGGTTTATTTTAACAGTGAGAGAGAACAAAAATATCCAGAAAAACGCATTTCAAATTTTTTTTAAATTGATTTGCATTTTAATGAGTGAAATAAGTATTTGTCCCCTGGAGTTCCAGAAGATCGGAGAGTTCTGGACAGATTGGGGTTTGGAGTTCCAGAAGATCGGAGAGTTCTGGACAGATTGGGGTTTGGAGTTCCAGAAGATCGGAGAGTTCTGGACAGATTGGGGTTTGGAGTTCCAGAAGATGGGAGAGGTCCAGGACAGATTGAGGTGCGGAATTCCATTAGATGGGAAAGGTCCTGGACAGATTGGGGAGTGGAGTTCCATAAAATAGGAGGTGTCCTGGACAGAATGAAGTGCAAAGTTCCAGAAGATAGGAGGGGTCCTGGACAGATTAGGGTACAGAATACCAGACGATGGGAGAGGTCCTGGACAGATGGAGGTTCGGAGTTCCAGAAGATGTGTGAAATCCTGGACAGATTAGGGTACAGAGTTTCAAAAGATGGGAGAGGTCTTGGTCAGATTAGGGTACCAATTTTCAGAAGATGGGCAAGATCCAGGACGGATTGAGTTGAAGAGTTCCAGAAGATGGGCAAGGTCCTGGACAGATCGAGGTACCGATTTCCAGAAGACGGGCAAGGTCCAGGACAGATCAAGGTATGAAGTTCCAGAAGATAGGCAAGGTCCAGGACAGATCGAGGTACGGAGTTCCAGAAGATGGGCAAGGTCCAGGACAGATCAAGGTATGAAGTTCCAGAAGATAGGCAAGGTCCAGGACAGATCGAGGTATGGAGTTCCAGAAGATAGGCAAGGTCCAGGACAGATTGAGGTACCGATTTCCAGAAGACGGGCAAGGTCCAGGACAGATCGAGGTATGGAGTTCCAGAAGATGGGCAAGGTCCAGGACAGATTGAGGTATGGAGTTCCAGAAGATAGGCAAGGTCCAGGACAGATCGAGGTATGGAGTTCCAGAAGATGGGCAAGGTCCAGGACAGATTGAGGTATGGAGTTCCAGAAGATGTGAGGGGTCCTGGACAGATTAGGGTACAGAGTTCCAGAAGATGGGAAAGGTCCTAGAGAGATTGGGGTATGGAGTTCCAGACGATGGGAGAGGTCCTGGATAGATTGGGGTATGGAGTTCCAGACGATGGGAGAGGTCTTGGATAGATTGGGGTATGAAGTTCCAGAAGATGGGAGAGGTCCTGGATAGATTGGAGTACATAGTTCCATAAGATGGGAGGGGTCCTGGATAGATTGGGGTATGGAGTTCCAGAACATGGGAAAGGTCCTGGATAGTTTAGGGTACAGAGTTCCAGAAGATGGGAAAGGTCCTGAATAGTTTGGGGTACAGAGTTCCAGAAGATGGGAAAGGTCCTGGATAGATTGGGGTACGGAGTTCCAGAAAATAGGAGGGGTCCTGGATAGATTGGAGTACAGAGTTCCATAAGATGGGAGGGGGTCCTGGATAGATTGGGGTATGGAGTTCCATAAGATGGGAGGGGTCCTGGATAGATTGGGGTACAGAGTTCCATAAAATGGGAGGGGTCCTGGACAGATTGGGGTATGGAGTTCCAGAAGATGGGAAAGGTCCTGGATAGATTGGGGAACGGAGTTCCATAAGATGGGAGGGGTCCTGGACAGAAGAGCTTAGAGCAGACCTACATACAGCCATTCACTTGTATGGCAGACAGTTTCCCTAGTGCGGGAAAGTGCTAAGAAATGACGTCAGACATCTAAAATGCCCCGTGTGCGTGAAGCCTTACTTTTCTGAGGAGCACTGTAATGAGTGTACAAGTTTCAGCGACATCTCCATTCGGCCCATAAAAACAATGCCGGATCAGAAGAGCCAACCTCAGAACGAACGAGCGTGACTCACAACGGTTGACGTGGAGTTCAGGAAACAGACCAAGCTTCTTGTGTTAGTCATTGGTTGTCTGTTTGTACTTAGCCGTGTAATGAATGATCGGTGACACTGGCCAGACGGTGATCTGTACTCCACGTGTGCTGCACAGACCTCTAACACTTAAAGCCCAACTCCAGACTCCTTCACAAGCAGGACTCCTTGTTATCCCTAAAAAAAGGGCAGCACCTGAAACCTTTGCTGCTCATGTAGTTCAGAACTTATGAGGGGAGGAGGGGTGGACTTTGGCCTGTTCCTCTTGGGTGCTGAAGGACCTTGTCCCACCACTATCTTCATCAATATGCTGAGAGTGCAGGGGGGCTGTCATGGTGTCCCCCCCGGTCAACGTTCAATCCCATGACTCCCTGCACTCACTGTGTGTCCTCAGTTTTCCAGGTTGAGTGAAACTGGGAGTCATTCAATCATTTCAGAAGCCGAGGACATCTAGTGGCTTTATAAGGGCACTGCAGTCAAAAGTGGAAACCTAATCTTAACGTGTATACATTCTGGGCCGGATTCAGGTAGGGGCGCGCATTGTTACGGCGGCGCAGCGTATCGTATTTACGCTACGCCGCCGTAAGTCAGAGAGGCAAGTGCTGTATTCACAAAGCACTTGCCTCCTAAGTTACGGCGGCGTATCGTAAATGGGGCCGGCGTAAGCGCGCATAATTCAAATGAGGATGAGGGGGCGTGTTTTATGTTAATTTATGGTGACCCGACGTGATTGACGTTTTTCCCGAACGGCGCATGCGCCCTCCGTGAAATTTCCCAGTGTTAAAAGCTCCAAAGTATGCCGTAAGGAAATCATTGGTTTCAACGTGAATGTAAATTACGTCCAGCCCCATTCACGGACGAGTTACGCAAACGACGTAAAATTTTCAAATTTCGACGCGGGAACCACGGCCATACTTAACATTGGCTACGTCACCTAGGGGGCATGTTTATCTTTACGCGGCGTACCTCTTACGGAAACGGCGTATCTTTACTGCGACGGGCAAGCGTACATTTGTGAATCGGTGTATCTACTCATTTGCATATTCTACGCCAAACTCAATGGAAGCGCCACCAAGTGGCCAGCGGAAATATTGCACCCTAAGATACGACGGGCATACAGGTTTACACAAACCTCTCCCCGTTCTTCAGCTCTGTGACCCGACTGTGGGACCCTGGCGGCGATCGGGTCCGCTGTTCCTGCGGGGACGGTCACGGAGAAGAGGACCAGGTTACGCGCTCGCGATCCACGGCTGGGATCTTACAGGGGACGTATATGTACGCCCTTGTGCCCAGCCGTGCCATTTTGTCGACGTATATCATCGTGCGGCGGTCCTCAGGTTAAGCCGGTTGTTAACGAACGGGGCCGCCGCCGCTCGTGCGCTCCTTTGACGATCGTGTATGAAGCATGTCCCTTGGACACATTCCATCCCTGATCACTGTAAAGAGCCAATTAAATTGGCTCTTTACCATGTGACCAGCTCTGTCCAATCACAAATGTCAAACAAACGGCTGTAGTGTCGTTACCAGGTTCCCTTCCTCAGTGTGTGAGATCTACACGGAAGGTGGAGGAGCGCAAGGTCTCCAACATCCACCAGCTCCATGATGTCCTCATGGAGGAGGGGAAGAGGACTCCAGTGGCAACCTGTGAAGCTCTGGTGACCTCCATGCGCAAGAGTAGGCCCGGACTGGGACACAAAATAGGCCTGGGCATTTTGGAGTAAGCAGCCCGGGGGGCTGGCGGCAGGGCTTTGCGGCGGCAGTTAATGATGGGATGCGGGGTTCCAGAACCTTGTACCTCTGGACCCCTTTACATTACACAGCACCCTGGACCCCTTTACATTACACAGCACCGCACCTCTGGACCCCTTTACATTACACAGCACCCTGCACCCCTGGACCCCTTTACATTACATAGCACCGCACCTCTGGACCCCTTTACATTACACAGCACCCTGCATCTCTGGACCCCTTTACATTACACAGCACCCTGCACCTCTGGACCCCTTTACATTACACAGCACCCTGGACCCCTTTACATTACACAGCACCGCACCTCTGGACCCCTTTACATTACACAGCACCCTGGACCCCTTTACATTACACAGCACCATGCACCTCTGGAGCCCTTTACATTCCACAGCCCCCCTCAGTTTGTTACACAGACACCCCCTAACAGTTCTGGACTCCCTGCAAGTTACACTGAGGGAAAATGTGAAATGCGGTCCACCGCGTCCCTTTGGGCATATGCCCGGAATACCCTATGGCCAGTCCGGGCCTGCCCAAGGGGCTTAAGGCAGTGCTGGAAAATAATGGCGGCCACACAAAATATTGACACTTTGGTCCCAATTTGGACATTTTCACTTAGGGGTGTACTCACTTTTGTTGCCAGCGGTTTAGACATTAATGGCTGTGTGTTGAGTTATTTTGAGGGGACGGCAAATTTACACTGTTATACAAGCTGTACACTCACTACACAACATTGTAGATACAAAGTGTCATTTCTTCAGTGTTGTCACATGAAAAGATAGGCTACATATGGAAAGACCAGACATGCCTGTTTAACTGCATAGTGCTCTACAGCTAGAAGATAAACCGGCCCTGTGCTATGTGCCCCCCCCCCCCAGGGACCGGTCATCAATCATTTACCAATATTATGGCCTGCGCTCTTCCCCAGGGGGGGGGGGGGGTAATACTGGAGAACCTGAAATATGTCTATATTCCAGGTCACTGCTCACAGGCTGCGATTCTGATAACGTGGGAGGAAATCCCCCGGGTGCGCTGGTGGTGGGCAGTATGAGCGGCACCGCAATTTTTTGTTAAATACCCCCCCCCCCCCCTCTCGCCATATTCGTAATTTAGGGTCGATTCCTGCGCAGTGCAATTTAACAGCCTATTCATATCTCATTTTTTTAGGCCCAAAAATGCCAGGGCAGTACAAATACCCCCCTAAACGACCCCTTTTAGGAAAGTAGACAATCCAAGGTATTTAGTAAGAGGCATGGCGACTTTTTTCAAGTTGTAATTTGTTTTTGGAAAATTAAGAGTTTAAATAAAATTAGTTTTTACATACTGTCACCAGAGCAGTACAGCGTCATCATGTGACTTTTCTTTTTTACAATGTTTTTCTTTTTCTCTTACAATTTTTCACTTTTATTTTATTTTTTTAAATGTGACCAGAGCAGTGCAGCACAATGAATATTCGCTATTGTAACACTGATCCTCCTCCCGGCCAATTGAGAAGAGGGTCTGAGACCCATCACCCGATTGGCTAAAAGGGCAGGCGATCCTATTGGACGCCTAGGAGGCAGTGCCATCTTAATGCAAGGGCACTCCTGGGCACTGCCCAGGGGCCCCAGGTGCAGACGGGCTCCACAATAATCTTGCATTACATCATGCTTGCCAACTGTCCTGGATTTGCTGGGCCAGTCACACTTTTTACTAAACTGTCCCCATAAAGTCGTGTCCCGGGAAGCATCCCAGAACCTATAATGTGCCCTCCTGACCCCAGTATTGTGCCCTCCTGACCCCACCTGTACTGTGCCCTTCTGCATTCCCCCCTGTACTGTGCCCTTCTGCATTCCCCCCTGTACTGTGTCCTTTGTGTTGACTAGTCTTTGATTTATGGAATGTACTAATGAATATATGTTTAATTCTATCAATTAGCAATCTATATTTCTTGTAGGTGTATAAATTGGGGCAAGCTGGTAGGGGCCCCAGGACATTACTTTTCCCAAGGGCCCATGATGCTATTAAGACGGCCCTGCTAGGAGGAGGGGAGGAGATGCACGGTGGAAGCGAGGAGGAGAAGACACAGGAGCCCGATGTCTGCCACTGCTTGATGCCCAGCGATGGCCGATGCCCGCCACTGCCTGAAGCTGGATGCCCGCCACTGCCTGATGCCTGCCACTGCCTAATGCCCGCCAATGCCTGTCACCTGGTGCCCGCCACTGCCTGATGCCAGATGCCCACCGCTACCCAATGACTGCCACCTAGATGGGGTAAGTGCCGGAGGACCGACCATCAGCCAGAGGAGGGGAGTTTGTTGTTGTCTGCCACCCCCCCAAAACAAAAAACAGCCACTACTGGTGTAACTGCACTACTCTGGGGAGGTGATCGGGATTTTTTTTTTTACACTGTGAATGCATATAACAGAGATGATCACTGTTACAGTATTACGCCAATCTCTACGCTTGCTTCCAATCACCCTGCAAATTAAATACAAAAAACACACTACAACATACAAAGCCATTCACAACACTGTCTCAAGACCCCCTGCACTCAAGCCCCATTATCTCTTCCTCCCATGCTCGTCTTCAGGACTCCTCCATAGCCTCTCCAATCCTCTGGAACTCTCTACCTCAGCCTGTCCGTCTATCTCCTACTCTGGCTGCCTTCAGGCGATCACTGAAAACTCATCTCTTTAGGGAAGCCTGTCACCCCTCCAGCTAATCTTTTACCACTTCCATCAGCTCATTCCCCACAGTTACAACCTTTTGTACCACCTGCCCCATCCTATTAGATTGTAAGCTCTTTTTTTATCCCTCTTGTATTTTATTGTATTGTAACTGTATTGTCCCCCTTTTATATTGTAAAGAGCTGTGTAAACTGTTGGCGCTAAATAAATCCTGTATAATAATATAAGCATACGTTATTAATGGCATCTATTCATTGCCAGCGTGTACTATTGTTATAGCTGTGATTGGCCACAGCTACCACATGCACAACAATGACAGGGCCCCTTTTGCCCTGCCTTAAACACGGCCCTGGGCACGGTCACTGAGCTTGCGACGGGCGCACACGCCCGCTAGGCGTCAGATTCAAAGCAATGCACAGGTACGCTGCTTTGCCTGCCCTTGCCATTCTGCCGACGTATATCGGCATTAGCCGGTCAGCAAGTGGTTAAAGGGGGGAATACACGGTATTAAGAGCTGGGGTATGTAAACTTTTGGGGTCATTTAGGTAATTTCTGTTGTGATTATGATTTAACCAGTTAACAACCGCCCTATAGACTATATACGTCTACAAGGGGGTTGCTTAACTCTGGGAGGACGTCCATGGACGTCCTCCCAGAATCGCGCTCCCGCGCGCCCTGTGGGGCGCGCACACGGGAATGTCTGTGGACCCGGCGCATCACGGTAAATCGCCGCTGGTAGCGGTGGTTTACCACGTGATCGCTCCGTCCAATGACGGAGCGATCACTTGTAAACAAACCGGCGTCATGTGATCCAGCAAGCCATCCATCCCTGCTCAGCCATCCCTGCCCCATACTGTGCTAAATACACAATACCCATACTGTGCAATACTCTGCAATACCCCACAATACTCTACAATACCCCACACTACTCTGCAATACCCCACACTACTCTGCAATACCCCACACTACTCTGCAATACCCCACAATACTCTGCAATACCCCTTACTACTCTGCAATACCCCACACTACTCTGCAATACCCCACACTACTCTGCAATACCCCACAATACTCTGCAATACCCCACAATACTCTGCAATACCCCACACTACTCTGCAATACCCCACACTACTCTGCAATACCCCACACTACTCTGAAATACCCCACAATACCCTGCAACGTCGCCTATGGGGGATTTTTAAGTAGCAAAGTTTGGCGCCATTCCACGAGCGTGTGCAATTTTGAAGGGTGACATGTTGGGTATCTATTTACTCTGCGTAACTTCATCTTTCACATTTATGCAAAAGAATGAAGAAAAAATACAAAATTTGCTAAATTTTATAACAGAAACAAAGAAAAATTCTTTTTTTTTACAGAATTTTCAGTCTTTTTTCTCTCATAGCGCAAAAAAATAAAAAACCCAACGGTGATTAAATACCACCAAAAGAAAGCTCTATTTGTGTGAAAAAAAGGACGAAAATTTCATTTGGGTACAATGTTGTATGACTGAGTAATTGTCATTCAAATTGTGAGAGCACCGAAAGCTGAAAATTGGTCTGGTGATTAAGGGGGTTTACGTGCCCGGTGGTCAAGTGGTTAAAGAGTTGATTGATAATAAATGGCTTCAGCCAAACACCAATCATGAGAGAAAGAAAAGTTTTTGTGTTATCATTCATATTCTCTGAAAAATGGCCAAGAAATCCTAAATTCTGCCGGGGTATGTAAACTTATGAGCACAACTGTACATACAGGCTAATTGCAGGCTTGGAATAACCAGAGGCTTAATATGAGAGCAGCATTGGAATGCACAGGTCGGCTCAAGCAGCTTGGAGGCTTATGCAGAGTAAAGTAGTAAAGTGCACTTGGTCTTAAGTCAGTCCTCACCTTAGGGCTTATGCCCCATACACAGGATTTTTGGGGGGGGGCGCAAATGAAGAATTTAGATGTTTTGTTTGGAAGATGATTGTTTTTACATACTGTCACCAGAGCAGTACAGCGCCATCATATGACTGGTGTGGTGGTGATCAGGGATACTGACTAGTGACAGTGGGCCTTATTCTCCAAGAATCCGCGGCGGCATCGCGTAAGCCATTTACACTACGCCGCCGCCGTATTCCTCAAGCACTTGCTCCGTAGTTTGCGGCGGCGTAGTGTAAAAGGCCCGGCGTATCCCCTGCGTAATTCAAAGAGGGCGGCTTATATTTAAATTAAGCTCGCCCCCGTGCCGATCGAACTGTGCATGCGCCGTGGCTAAAAATAGCCCAGTGCGCATGCTCCAGTTCTCAACGGAAAACGTCAATGACGCCGACGTGTGCGTCATTGACGTAAAGTCGTATTCAAGAACGGCCTAGGAAAACGACGTACCCGACGGGAAAAGACGACGCGGACCCGACGCCATACTTAACATGGCCTACGTCGGACTGGCGTAAGGTTACCCCTCATATAGCAGGGGTAACCTTGTCAATCACGTTGGGTCACCAAACATTAACATAAAACACGCCCCCCCATCCTCATTAGAATTAGGCGCGCTTACGCCGGCCACATTTACGCTACGCCGCCGTAAGTTAGGAGGCAAGTGCTTTGTGAATACAGTACTTGCCTCTCTGACTTAAGGCGGCGTAGCGTAAATACGATACACTACGCCGCGGCGCCGTATCTGAATCCAGCCATATGTGTTTGGTTTTAAATGGATGAGGTGGCAACCCTACTATCACATGGTACAGATGCACTGTGATTGGCTCTGTCTGTACCATGTGATCACTGTGACCAATTACAGAAATTATCACAATAGTACACAATGAATGGCTAGGAATGAAAGCCATTCATTGAGTACAACTAACATGTGGTCGCTGTAATTGCTTGAAAGCCTGATGTCATACATCCCAGGAGTCTTCAGGAGGAGTGGGGGGTTCCTCCTGCCTGCATGCCTGAGCTTAGGGCAGCTGGTTGCCAGGAAGTAAATGCTACCTGAATCATCTTAGTTACATAGTCTGGGTAAAAAAAAGACACAAGCCCACATGGGCGTCCGCTGAAATGGGGGGGCGCTTCGACATCGGTGATACACAGTCGCATTTAACCCTTTCTTAAAACGCTAACGGGGGTTAAAAGCACCCCGCTAGTGGCCGAATAGCACAGCTAAAACGATGGTAAAACGCCGCTTTTAAGTGGCGCTTTACCGATAACGCGGTCAGCTAGCAGTGTGAAATACCGTATTTATCGGCGTATACCGCGCACTTTTTTGCCCTGAAAATCAGGGCAAAATCGTGGGTGCGTGATATACGCCGATGCCCGCTTTCCCGCGCCGAGTTTGAATACTGCACCGGCATATACCGAGCGCAGTACACTCGGGTATAGTCGGGCAGTCTCGGCTCCTCACGCGCTGAGGTCCTGGACGTACAGGACGTCAACGCGAGAGTAGCCGAGCCTGCCCGACTATACACGAGTGTACTGCGCTCGGTATATGCCGGCGCAGTATTCAAACTCGGCGCAGGAAAGTGGGAAACGAGCGGGGAGGACGCCGCAGAAGGACGCCGGACCCGATGAAGAGGACACCCGAAGCCGCAGACGGACGCCGGAGCCGACGAGGCCGCCGATGGACGCCGCGCAAGACACCAAAACTGTAAGTACAAAAATATTTTTTTCGCAGGAATTTCGGGGCAACTTTAGGGGTGCGCGCTATACGCGGGAGCGCGCTATACCCCAATAAATACGGTAGCTCTTGAGATAATTCCGCTTCACTCCATGCCCATATAAATATAGCCTAGAGAATGTACAGACCCCCCTTCAGCACAGACCCCTCCATTCAGCACAGATGGACCCCCCTTCAGCACAGACCCCCCATTCTGCACAGACCCCTCCATTCAGCGCAGATGGACCCCCCTTCAGCACAGACCCCCCATTCTGCACAGACCCCTCCATTCAGCACAGACCCCCCTTCAGCACAGATGGATCCCCCTCCCCCATCCCATTCAGTACCTCAAATCAGCCATCAGCGCGGCACAGCAGGTTCCCTCCCCCTGTGTACACATAAAGGGGGAGGGGGAGGCAGCTTCACTCTGCTCGCTGTGCCTGTTTGATATCCGGGCCGAGACCGCTCAGACAGCCCGCGGCCGCTAGACTCTTCCACGCATTCTCGATTTTCCGGGGAGGGGTCAATTGCCCCCCCTTGCCCTATGGAGCGGATGCCCATGCAAGCCCATCCAGTTTAACCAATAGAAGGGGGAAAAAAAATCATCTGCCCTTACTCAAGATGGCTGCAGTTAGAAATTGATGGGGGAATAGGGGGGTGTTAATGTTTTTTTCAGCAAAATAAAGCATGTAGACACGCATTCATTAAAATAATAATGCAATGATGTGAATGAAGGCAGATTTTTTCATCTCAGCCCGGAGTTCAGAATGAAATCTTATGTAACATTTCGGTGATCGGTCCCACGCTGCGATGATTTACGCGTTCTCTATCTATGCAAATAAAATCCTCAGAGACTCCGCGTGAGTGATTGGATTACGTACATTGTTTGTTTCTTCTGCATGCTGCTACTGGAAACAATGTTTCACTTATCGTCTTCAGTCTATGAGACTTTCTTGTGTACATTTTCCTCATGCGTCGGTCGTTCGGTAGTTTTTTTGGGCGTTTTTTTCTGGCGTTTTGTCGCGCGTATTTGCGTGTTTGCATACAGCGTCGTGCAACGTTTTTGTACTTCGGCGTTTTTTATTTTAGCCAATAGGAAAAATGATCATCTTTTCATCACTTGTTGCTATGTTGGTAGATTTTTTTAATCTTCTGCATGGGCGACAAGTTCTATTTATTAAAGCGACGAAACGCCCGTAGCAAACGCCCGTTGTCGCGCGATACGCTCAATTCGCGCGTTTCCCATTACTTTCTATGGAAAAAAAAAAACGCTCAAATACGCCCCAAACCGCACGATACGCGCGACAAAAAAAGGTCCGGGACTTGTTTGAGCTTCGCGCGACAGGCGTTTGGGCGTTCAGGCGTTCAGGTGTGAACAGTCACCATAGGGAATAATGTTAATTCTCCCCTCTGGCGTTTTTGAGCAGTGCGCTTCAGGCGTAAAAACGCCTAGGTGTGAATGGGGCCTAAATGGCTAAAAAACAAAATAAAAAAGTAATAGCCAGATTCAGAGAGATCGGCGTATCTTTTGGCCGGCGTAGCGCATCCCATTTGCACTACGCCGACGTAACATAGTGAGGCAAGGCCAGTATTCACAAAGCACTTGCACCGTAAGTTACGTTGGCGTAGCGAAAATGGGCCGGCGTAACCCCCCGCCTAATTGAAAGTAGGCAGGTAGTGGGCGTGCTACATTTAAATTAACCGTGACCCCATGTAAATGAAGGGCCGTTCGTACGGCGCATGCGCGCGCATGCTCAGTATCACGTCGCAAATACTCCCTACGATACGACGGCTCAATGCATACGACGTGAACCTAACTTACGCCTAGCCCCATTCACGTACGACTTACGTAAACGACGTAAAATCCGACGGCACTTCCGACGTCCATACCTTTGCATGGGCTGCGCCATCTTTTTGGTGGTTTATCTTTTTACGCCGGAAAAACGCCTTACGTAAACGGCGTAGCTTACTGCAACGGGCGAACGTACGTACGTACGTTCGTGAATCGGCGTATCTTGCTCATTTACATATTCGACACGTAAATCAACGTAATCGTAAGCGTGACCCCATGTAAATGCATGGCCATACGAACGGCGCATGCTCAGAATCACGTCGCATATACTCCCTAAGATACGACGGCTCAATGCCTACGACGTGAACGTAACCTACGCCCAGCCCCATTCACGTACGACTTACGCAAACAACGTAAAATACGACGGCTTTTCCACGTTTCTGACGTCCATACCTTAACATGACTTACCCCTGCTTTATGAGGGGTAAAGTTACGCCGGACGTACGCCTTACGTAAACGGCGTAGCTTACTGCGACGGGCGTACGTACGTTCGTGAATCGGCGTATCTGGCTCATTTACATATTCGACGCGTAAATCAACGTAAACGCCCCTTGCGGCCAGCGTAAATACGCACCCAAGATACGACGGCGTAGGAGACTTACGTCGGTCGTATCTTGGCAACAGTGAGGCGTATCTCATTTTAAGAATGAGCGCAAAGATACGACGGCGCGCATTCGGACTTACGACGGCGTATCTACTGATACGTCGGCGTAAGTCTCTCTGAATCTGGCCCTGTATATTTAAAAAATATATAAAAAATAATAAAAATTGCGCAATCACGAAGCATTAATGAAATGTGGAACATTTCATCGCATGCCGCTTGTTATATGTGTGTTATGTGTTGTCCTCTGCACACGTGGTCCCTGCAGGTCCCCCTCCTCTTCAAGGTGACGTCCACCCCCCCCCTCCAATCAGAGCTCACTATGCAGATTAGTAGGCGTGCCCCACTCCCAGTCTGGCTCTGCTGCTGCTGCTGCAGCTGATCATTGTTCATCAAGCATCTCAGGGACTGCAGGTCAGTGCTGGGAGGGAGTGGGGCTCATCCTGTCTACGCTTGTCTGTACGGGCGACTCTCCTGCGATTGCATGCCTAGGGGGGGGGGGGGACACACCGGTTAGATTCAGAACAGTCACCTCTACGCTGGACCCCCCAGTATCCCAATATTGGGGCGGTGCAGGGGTTATTATTATTGAGCTTGCGGAAGCAATAAAACTCGATACCGTCGACCTGAGATTTGCCGCCACGGTGGAAAATCTCAGCACACAATGTTTCAGATTTTCAAGGTTGACTCTCCAACCTAAACTCCTAATTCATATCTGCCTGGTTGCTGGGAAGTTGTGTCATAGGCTGTCCCTTGAAGGATGGGAGATCCTCACACCCAGCTTCTGCGACCTGTGACACCTTCGCGATGGCCGTATGGGAGGGGCAGAGACACCAACTATGGAGGGGACATGGAGATAGGGAGATTCGGGGCGATCAGATATGATATACAGAGGGCAGAGAAAACTAAATGTCATTCAGTGAGGGTTAAAATCTATTTTATCTATCATTATTATCCTATTTTATTTTTTATTGTGTTATTATTATTATTATTATTATTATTATTATTATTATTATTATTTATTCATTTATTATTTAATTAAAATTATATTATTATTTTTATTATTTTATTATTATTAATAATAGTTATTTATTTATTGTTTTATTTAAATTATAGAGATATTATTATCATTATGATATGTATTTATTCATTTATTATTTTACTTCAAATTTTACGCGCCTATTATTATTATTAAAGGGGTTGTAAAGGTTCGTGTTTTTTCATCTTAATGCATTCTATGCATTAAAGAGGATGAAAAAAAAAATATTAAAAGTCAGCAGCTACAAATACTGCAGCTGCTGACTTTTAATACTAGGACACTTACCTGTCCTGGAGTCCAGCGCCGTCGGCAGCAGAGGACGAGCGATCGCTCATCACTCTGCTGCCCCCCCCCCCGCCATCCTCGGTGAGGGAACCAGAAAGTGAAGTGCTCCGGCTTCACTGCCTGGTTCCCTATGGCGCATGCGTGCGTTGCGCTGCGCCTGCTGATTGGCTCCCGCTGTGCTCTGGGAGCCGAGTGTTCCCAGAGCACAACGGGGGGGGGGGAGGTGACGTCCTGCCCGCAGACTGCGGCCGGAAGTGGGTGCAAATACCTGTCAAATGTGACACCAGAGGGGGGGAGGGATCCGATCAGCGGGAGTTCCACTTTAGGGTGGAGCTCCGCTTTAAGGTGAAAAAACACCTTGCAATTTTTGACCCCCCAGGCCCCCCCCCATTTTACTTACCTGAGCCACGAAACTCTGTGGGCTTGTTCCCGCGATGGTTTCCCCCAATTTGAGGCGGCTCCTCATTGGAGATTGATAGCAGCGCAGCCATTGGCTCCCGCTGCCGTCAATCAATTCAATGACTCGGCGGGGCCGAGTGATACAGCTGCCGGTGATCTGACGATATGGTATCTCCTATCGATATGGTTCCTGTCTTGACTGCGCAGGCGCAATCCTTGCCGATGGAAATCACCGAACCTCCAGGACAACGTGAAATTTGAGGTAAGTGGCCTTGCGGCTTCACTGCCCGATTCCCTACTGCGCATGCGCGAGGATCGCGGCGCGCCGTCACTGGTCCCTGCTCTCTCCTGGGAATAGTGTTTCCCAGAAGACAGCGGGGGGGGGGGGTGACGTCACAGTCTGGATTCCCCACAGGGATCCGAACCCGGAAGTGGTGCAAATACCTGTCTCAGACAGGTATCTGCACCCCCCTCCCCCCTGAAAGATGCCAAGTGTGAACCTCCGCTTTAAGGAATGAGCCTCCAAGGTTTCCGTGGGCTTCGTCCGCGCCTGCGCAGTCAGGAAGGGAACCATCTCGATAGGGGAACCAGATCGACAAGACACCGGCTGTATCACGGAAGCGCTCCCACAAGCTAGCCCCCTTGGGAGAGAGATCCCAAGAAGGGGGTTAGCTCTTGTCGGGAGGAGCTGAGACAGTTGCGAGGGACCCCAGAAAGACGCGGATCGGGGCCACTCTGTGCAAAACGAACTGCACAGTGGAGGTAAGTATGACATGTTTGTTATTTAAAAAAATATATATATATATATATATATATATATATATATATATATACACCTTTACATCCCCTTTAATAATAATAATAATAATGCAAATTAATAATCTAGTAATTTATTTGTTTATTATTTTATTTATATATATATATATATATATATATATATATATATATATATATATATATATATATATATATATATATATATATATATATAAAAAATAATAAACAAATAAATAACTAGATTATTAATTTGCATTATTATTATTATTATTATTATTATTAAAGGGGTGTGTATATATATATATTTTTATTTTATTTTATTTTTTCTTGTTGCTTATATATTTTTAATACAAATGTTTTTGTGCGTGTGTGTTATATATCTATTTATTTATGACTTTAATTATATATTTTTAGATAATTATTATCATTATTAATATGATTATTGTTGCTATTATTATTATTTTGTATTTTATCAATTGAATTTTTTTTATATAAGGGCTTACCTATATGTTGTCCAGGATGACTGGGTTTTGTATCTTAATGGGTTCTTTGGGGTTGTAAAATTGTTGTCCCCAGAGTGACCAATCAGAACCCATGTAGTTTTGCTCGTTCTCTCCTCCCGGTGGGTGGGACCAGCTGACATTCAGACCAGAACACTTCCCTACCGGTAGAATGCTCTTTGTATATATTGATTGGTATTCTGCTCCCTCTTATTGGTGCTTGCAGATATTGATCGCAGATATTGATTACTTTGTGCAGCCGTGCACTTTCTCCAGGTGATAATCAATACTGTGATCTCCTCACCTTCACTTTCCACCTCCTCCCTTTAAATGCTTCAATAATAATTTGAGTGAAGCTGAAGCCGCTTTCCCTAAAGAAGAAGAAGGAAAACCAGAGAACATGGATAACAGCAGAGTATTATCTTCAATGGCTGAAACTCTGTCTGCATCCTTGGAGGTGATCAGAACATTGTCACTGGTCTGGTCCCTAACATTCTATAGATCCAAGAGACAGGAACCCCGACCTGGGACCTCCTCTGCTGATATGATTGACCACCAATGTAAGGAACATTCTTCTCACTGATCACCAATGTAAGGAACATTCTTCCCACTGATCACCAATGTAAGGGACATTCTTCCCACTGATCACCAATGTGAGGGACATTCTTCCCACTGATCACCAATGTAAGGGACATTCTTCTCACTGATCACCAATGTAAGGGACATTCTTCTCACTGATCACCAATGTAAGGAACATTCTTCCCACTGATCACCAATGTAAGGGACATTCTTCCCACTGATCACCAGTGTAAGGAACATTCTTCTCACTGATCACCAATGTAAGGGACATTCTTCTCACTGATCACCAATGTAAGGGACATTCTTCCCACTGATCACCAATGTAAGGGACATTCTTCCCACTGATCACCAATGTAAGGAACATTCTTCTCACTGATCACCAATGTAAGGGACATTCTTCCCACCGATCACCAATGTAAGGAACATTCTTCCCACTGATCACCAATGTAAGGAACATTCTTCCCACTGATCACCAATGTAAGGGACATTCTTCTCACTGATCACCAATGTAAAGGACATTCTTCCCACTGATCACCAATGTAAAGGACATTCTTCCCACTGGTCATTTAGCGCAATGCACGTCGGGAAATTTTAGGGACGGCGCATGCCCATTAGGTTCGGCGCGGGAACGCGCCTAATTTAAATGCTATACGCCCCCTAGCTGCCCAATTTGAATTAGGCGGACTTGCGTCGGGGGATTTATGCTACGCCGCCGATTTGTGAATCAAGCACTTGCCCGTAAAACTTGCGGCGGGGTAACGTAAATGAGATACGTTACGCCGCCGCAGAGATGCGGCGATCTACGAGAATCTGCCCCTTTGTATATAAAAATAAAAAAAGGATCCGATTTAAAAAAGAAAAAGGGATAACCGGTTGATGAACATTTTTTGGTAATCTGATACATTTGTTTCATGTTTGTTATACACGGTATACAATGTTGCTTTAGGCCTTTCTTATGCATGAAGTACCCAATCACACCAGAACACAGTGTGGATAAATTACAAGGGTCATTGAGGGCATCAGCAAAAATAACCGGGAGGGTCCCTGACTACTTTTCTCTTTCTCCTGCAGGTCTATAAGGTCTGTTGGAGGGTCCATGCTTGTTGTTTCCAAGATGTTTCTCGTCTTCTTAGCGGTGACCCTGAGCTTTGTGTCCACCTCTCCGACCAGAAGATCTGAGATCCCTGATGACTTCATCCCGGATTCCCTGCTGGACCTTCCTAGGGAGGCGGACAGTCTGAACGACATCTTCAAGGAAGTGGGAGATCTGATTCGGGATTCCAACTCTAAGCTGGAGAATGCTGTGAAAGAGGTAAGATGCACCGAGCTGCACCTTAGAATGGCGCTGTGAACCGCTTGTTTGTAGAAAAGCCATGAATCGCATCTCCATTTGGCGCAGTGTGAAGTTTCAGCAAGATAAGTGCCAAATTTTACAAACTAAGGCCCGGATTCACAAAGACTTACACCGACCTTACACCGACGTATCTCCACGGATGCGCCGTCGTATCTATGCGCCTAATTCACAGTACAAGACTGAATTTTGGCTTCCTACGACCGACGTAAGTCTCCTACGCCGTCGTATCTTGGATGCATATTTACGCTGGCCGCTAGGGGCGCTTCCATTGATTTACGCATCGAATATGTAAATGAGCAAGATATGCCGATTCACAAACGTACTAAAATCGTTGCAGTAATCTACGCCGTTTACGTAAGGCGTATGTCCGGCGTAAGTTTACCCCTCATAAAGCAGTAGTAAGTCATGTTAAGGTATGGACTTCGGAAACTTCGGAACAGCCGTCGTATTTTACGTTGTTTACGTAAGTCGTACGTGAATGGGGCTGGGCGTAAGTTACGTTATGCCGGCGCAAATATGGGAGCGAGTGCTTTGTGAATACTCAGCTTGCCTCTCAATGTAACGTCGGCGTAGCGCATATGAGATGCTCTACGCCGGCACAAAGATGCGCCAATGTCTCTGAATCTGGCCCTAACTGTTTTTCTAATTCTGTTTGAACGAGCCAAAAATCGAACATTCCCAGGCTGTATTCTGTGCAGGTCAAATGTTATTAATTGAAAAAAAAAACTGCCTGAGCCACAAGTGAGGTATGGGGAAGAAATGGCTCTGGGACTCAAGCAAAGTATAGGGAAGAAAAGGCTCTGGGACTCAAGCAAGGTATGGGGAAGATAAGGCTCTAGGACTCAAGCAAGGTATTGGGAAAGAAAGGGCTCTAGGACTAAAGCGAGGTGTAAGGAAGAAAGGGCTCTGGGAGTCAAGCAAGGCATTGGGAAGAAAAGGCTCTAGGATTGAAGCAAGGCATAGGGAAGAAAAGGCTCTAAGACTCAAGCAAGGCATAGGGAAGAAAAGGCTCTAAGACTCAAGCACAGCATAGGGAAGAAAAGGCTCTAAGACTCAAGCGAAGTATAGAGAAGAAAAGGCTCTCGGACTCAAGCTAGGGTATTAGGAAGCAAGGACCTTGGGACTCAAGCAAGGCATAGGGAAGAAAAAGCTCTAGGATTCAAGCAAGGTATAGGGAAGAAAAGGCTCTGGGACTCAAACTAGGGTATTAGGAAGCAAGGACCTTGGGACTCAAGCAAGGCTTCGGGAAGAAAAGGCTCTAAGACTCAAGCAAGGCATAGGGAAGAAAAGGCTCTAGGACTCAAGCGAAGTATAGAGAAGAAAAGGCCCTGGGACTCAAGCTAGGGTATTAGGAAGCAAGGACCTTGGGACTCAAGCAAGGCATAGGGAAGAAAAAGCTCTAGGATTCAAGCAAGGTATGGGGAAGAAAAGGCTCTGAGACTAAAGCGAGGTATAGGGAAGAAAAAGCTCTGGGACTATAGCAAGGTATAGAGAAGAAAATGCTCTTGTACCTATTATGGGTAAAGGAAGGAGAAGGTTCTGGGACTCATTAGGGGTATAGCAAAGAAAATGCTCTGGGACTCGTTGGGGGTAAATGGAGAAAAACGCTCTTGGACCCATTAGGAAAAAAGGGAGGAAAAGTCTCTGGGACTAATTAGTAGTGGGAGGAAAAAGCTCTTGGAATCATTGGGGGTATAGAGAAGAAAATGCTCTGGGACTCATTGGGGGTAAAGGGAGGAGAATGCTCCGGGACTCATTGGGGGTATAGAGAAGAAAATCCTCTTGGGCTCATTAGGGGTATAGGAAGGAGAAGGCTCTGGGACTCATTGGGGGTAAAGGGAGGAGAAGGCTCTGGGACTCATTGGGGGTAAAGGGAGGAGAAGGCTCTGGGACTCATTGGGGGTAAAGGGAGGAGAAGGCTCTGGGACTCATTGGGGGTATAGAGAAGAAAATGCTCTGGGACTCATTGGGGGTAAAGGGAGGAAAATGCTCTTGGACTCATTGGGGGTATAGGAAGGAAAATGCTCTTGGATTCATTGGGGGTATAGGAAGGAAAAGGCTTTGGGACTGAAGAAGTTAAGGTTCGGGATAGGTTACATCTCAGGAATTTGGCTACACACATTATAATTTAGATTTTGTTTTTGGCAAGGAAAGCCCGTCTTCAAGAATAACTGCACTGTTTTTATAAGATTTCTGTGTAACCGCCAAGTCCCTCTGCAGAACTTCCATTTCTGCGCTTCGACGTGACCATTCCTCCTCTATAGCATGTCACAGCTTAACGAGTCTGAACCACGAGAAAAGCTCCGCTCCCAGGAGGCAATGGGGGGTCTCCATCAGTCTGAGCAGAGCTCTGTTTATGGCTTAGTGGAGGGTCAGCAGAGACAATTGTTGGGGTGTCTGGAACAGCTTTTTCCTATGAGTACAGCTATTATAGTGTTAAATAACGTGTGTCTAAAGCCAAAACCCCGGTATCTGGCGGGGGGGGCCCTTATTTTTTAAGGGTTCTTCCAGATTTCAATAAACCCTCTCCCTGTGGACCCCCCACAACCACCAGGCTAGGGTGTGGGGAAGAGGCCTTTGTCCTTGTCAACATGGGACTCCCTAAGGCAAGTTGAGGGCATGGTATGGTCCTCCTCTGACCCGCTGTTGGCCCCTCCTCTGACCCACTTTTGGCCCCTCCTCTGACCTGCTGTTGGCCCCTCCTCTGACCCGCTGTTGTCCCCTCCTCTAACCTGCTGTTGGCCCCTCTTCTCACCCGCTGTTGGCCCCTCTTCTCACCCGCTGTTGGCCCCTCCTCTGACCCAATGTTGGCCCCTCCTCTGACCCACTGTTGGCCCCTCCTCTGACCCACTGTTGGCCCCTCCTCTGACCCGCTGTTGGCCCCTCCTCTGACCCGCTGTTGGCCCCTCCTCTGACCCGCTGTTGGCCCCTCCTCTGACCTGCTGTTGGCCCCTCCTCTAACCTGCTGTTGGCCCCTCTTCTCACCCGCTGTTGGCCCCTCCTCTGACCCGCTGTTGGCCCCTCCTCTGACCCGCTGTTGGCCCCTCCTCTGACCCGCTGTTGGCCCCTCCTCTGACCCGCTGTTGGCCCCTCCTCTGACCCGCTGTTGGCCCCTCCTCTGACCCGCTGTTGGCCTCTCCTCTGACCTGCTGTTGCAGAACATACCGCCTCATGCTACATAACCAAGCTCCATTTCATGCTGAATAAACTAAATTATTAATGTATCTTAAATAGAAAACTATCTTTAGATAGATTTTTACATCAAAAGCATTTTATTAAAATAAATTTGATAAAAATAAAAAAAACGTCCCATTAAATTTGCCGACCAGTGGGTGCGCCCGCGGGTCCCGGGAACTCGATGTTCCCGGGCGGCCTGCGATTGTGGTCGGCAAAGGCAGAACAGGGGGATGCCTTTGTAAACAAGGCATTTTTCCTGTTCTGCCTAGTGACACGTCAGGGATCTACTGTTCCCTGTGATCGCTGACGTATCACTGGTAGCTCCTCCCCCTTACAGTTAGAATTACTCCCTAGGACACAATTAACCACTTCAGCGCCCCTTAGTGGTTAACCCCTTCACTGCCAGTGTCATTTTTTACAGTAATCAGTGCATTTTTATAGCACTGATCGCTGTATAAATATGAATGGTCCAAAACATTTGTCAAAAGTGTCCGATGTGTCCGCCATAAAGTCGCAGTCACGATAAAAATGGCAGATCGCCACCATTAGTAGTAAAAAAAATATAATAATAAAATAATAATAATAAAAATGCCATAAATCTATCCCCTATTTTGTGGACGCTATAACTTTTGCGCAAATCAATATACGCTTCCCCCCAAAAGTGAAGGACTACAAGTCCCAGCATGAACTCCTAATATCTAAAGATGTGACCCCCCCCAATTTGAAGGACTACAACACCCAGCATGAAACCCCTGAGATCTAAGGGTGTGATCCCATAGATTTCACAGGTTCATGCTGGGACCTGTAGTTCTTCACTATTTGGGGGGCAGAGGGTCTCACATCTTCAGCTCTGGTGGGGGGGGGTTCATGCTGGAACCTGTAGTCCTTAACTTTGGGGAGGTCACCCCCACCCCCAAAGTAAAGGACTACCAATCCCAGCATGAACCGATGATATCTAAAAATGTGACCCCCCATTTTGAAACTCCCAGCATGAACCCGTGAGATCTAAGGGTGTGACCCCATAGATTTCACAGATCTATGCTGGGACCTGTAGTTCTTCACTAGTTTGGGGGGGGGGGGGGTGTCACATCTTAAGCGCTGAGGGGTTCATGCTGGGACCTGTGTCAGTTTCATTCCGGGACACTATATTGTCCCAGAGTGAAGGTGCCCGGGACAGACACTGCAGAATGCGGGACTGTCCCGGGCAATCTGGGACACGCGGTCACCACTAGTAGGGTTCTGGTTGGGCTTCTGAAGTTTGACGAACGTCTCGAATCGAACCTCAGGGTCGCTCGGCTCATCCTTACGGGAGAGGATCCTGTACAGCTGTGCAAGACTGAAGGGCAGGCTGGTAACCAGTATTAAGCCTCCTCCGGGCAGCAGAGAGCTGGCACATCCCGGCAATCACTTCATCCCATCGGAATTCCCATTAAAATTCAAAAGTCAGATCTCCACCACATAAATTCCAGATTTCCATGGCAGCCAGACGCCTTCAGAAGGAGGTCAGCCCCTTGTATTCATATCGGTAGAGATCCCCTTTAAAAAAAAGCTGGACGATGACCTAGAAAACTGGCGCCGGGTTGTGAACAGTTAATGGGGTTTTCAGTGTAAAGCGATGGAATCCTACGTTTTTCTCTTGTTCCCCTTCCCTTACGCCCCCTCCCCCCCTTACCCACAAACCCCAACGTTTTCTTTTTTTTTTTTAATTTTACTCGGAAGGCAGAATTTTCTTGGCAGCGAATTAAATTAAATGCTAAAGGAAGGTGTAGAAATAAAATCTGTCCGCGACTTTCTCCTCGAGTCCAAAGTTTCCCCGCCTGGAAAAAAAACACATTTTATTTCTGGGAGACGTCTGGAGGAGAAAGAACGGTGAGCTTCAGGCGAGACACGGAATCCACTCCTATATATCACCCAATGACTGCAATCTCATAGGAGACTTAACAGGGGATTGTATTATTAAAGTTCTTTTCAGTTCCTTTTTAAATCCAGGCTAAAGATACAGGGCTAGATTCAGGTAGGGTGGCGCATTTGTACGGCGGCGTAGCGTATGGTATTTACGCTACGCCGCGGTAAATCAGAGAGGCAAGTGCTGTATTCACAAAGCACTTGCCTCCTAAGTTACGGCGGCATAGCGTAAATGGGGCCGGCGTAAGCGCGCCTAGTTCAAATGAGTATGAGGGGGGCGTGTTTTATGTAAATGGGTGGTGACCCGACGTGATTGACGTTTTTTTCCGAACGGCGCATGCGCCGTCCGTGTACATATCCCGGTGTGCATTGCTCCAAAGTACGCCGCAAGGATGTATTGGTTTCGACGTGAACGTAAATTACGTCCAGCCCTATTCACGAACGACTTATGCAAACGACGTAAAAAATTCAAAATTCGTCGCGGGAACGACGTCCATACTTAACATTGCGTACACCTCATAGAAGCATGAGCAATGTTACGCCGGAAAAACCTTACGCAAACGACGTAAAAAAATTCCGCCGGGCGCACGTACGTTTGTGAATCGGAATGAAGAATGAAGATACGCGGCGCAGCTTTGAATTTACACGGCGTATCTATAAATACGCCAGCGTAATTCAATGCTGAATCTAGCACACATTGTATCAATCCAATCATCTTGTGTATTCTTCCTGGATCTCGGTGATCTTTGTGTATTTCTTCCAGATCTGTGCAGTAATCCAGTGTGAGACTTTTCCTCCCTGTAATAAAGACCGATCACTGCTGCTCCCTCTCCTTGTGCAGGGGGACTGGTCTTGTCTCCGCCCCCTCCTGTAGTTTTCTGAAGTGGGTGGGGCTGCTGGGCTCCTCCCACAGCTCTGCTCTCTCCTTTCTTGTGCAGGGTAATTGGTTTTGTCTCCGCCCCTCCTATAGTTTTCTGCAGGCAGATTGTAATTGGTAGAGCCTTCTGAGCTCCTCCCACAGCTCTGCTCCCTCTCCTTGTGCAGGGTCTTGTCTCCGCCCCTCCTGTAGTTTTCTGAAGTGGGTGGGGCTGCTAGGCTCCTCCCACAGCTCTGCTCTCTCCCCTTGTGCAGGGGGACTGGTCTTGTCTCCACCTCATCCTGTATTTTGCTGAAGTGGGTGGGGCTGCTGGACTCCTCCCACAGCTCTGCTCTCTCCCTCCTTGTGCAGGGTGATTGGTTTTGTCTCCGCCACCCTCCTATAGTTTTCTGCAGGCAGACTGTAATGGGTGGAGCCTTCTGAGCTCCTCCCACAGCTCTGCTCCCTCTTCTTGTGCAGGGTAACTGGTCTTGTCTCCGCCCAGGGCTGTCTTAATTAGAGGGCACACCTGGGCACTGCCCAGGGGCCCTAGCTGCATGGGGGGCCCCTACACTCTCTCCAAAGCAGCTCGTCCTTGAGCCCATGCTGCCCCGTAATTGGGGGCCCCATGATGGCACTGAGAGTGATAGATACACAGGGGAGGCAGTCTGCCTCCTACCTACTTGATATCTGTTTATCTGCACTGTCACCATTGTAAGGGCCCCAGAGCATTACTTTGCCCAGGGGCCCATGATGCTATTAAGACAGCCCTGTCTCCGCCCCTCCTGTATTTTTCTGAAGTGGGTGGGGCTGCTAGGCTAAGTATTAAGTGTGTCCTAGGGATGTGTTCTAACTGTAGGAGGGATGGGCTATGTGTGACATGACACTGATCACTGCTCCCGATCACAGGGAGCAGTGATCAGTGTCCTGTCACTAGGTAGAACAGGGAAATGCCTTGTTTACTTCAGCATTTCCCTTTTCCTTCCTCTCAGTGAGACGATCGTGGGACTCCTGGCGGACATCGAGTCCGTGGGACCCGCAGTCACACTCACGGAGCTTGCGGCGGACGCACTCGCGCGCCCACAATGCCGCTTCATAAAGGGGACGTATATATACTTCCATATGCCCAGGCGAGCCATTCTGCCGCCATCTATAGTCGTGCAGCGGTCGCCAAGTGGTTAAACAAATGTTGAAAACACATATTTTAGTAGGAAAAATAGCAGTTGCTTATGATACAAAGTGATTGAACAAAGTAAATGTTATCAAGATAATAATAAACTTTAATTAAAAATTCTACAATTGCACAATTATATTGTTAATAAAAATATATCTCATATCTGCCAGTTGGAATAATTACAGTGATTACGTCTGATTGCTTTCCCAACTGATATCCTTGATGTGGGACAGCGGCCTGAAAGGGGAAGGCAGGCACAAGGCTCCATGTCTTGTCAGAATCTTTACAGAGATAATATTGAATTGTGTATATGATACATATACAGTGCCTTGAAAAAGTATTCATACCCCTTGAAATGTTCCACATTCTGTCATGTTACACCCAAAAATGTCAATGTAGTTTATTGGGATTTTATGTAATAGACCAACACAAAGTGGCACATAATTGTGAAGTTGAAGGAAAATGATTAATGACAATACTGGGATCGGGTGGGCACAATACCGGGATCGGGTGGGCACAATACTGGCATCAGGTAAGCACAATACTGGGATCAGGTAAGCACAATACTGGAATTAGGAGGGGACAATACTGGGATTCGGAGGGCACAATACTGGGATCAGGAGGACACAATACTGGGATCAGGAGGGGACAATACTGGGATCAGGAGGGGACAATACTGGGATCGGGAGGGCACAATACTGGGATCGGGAGGGCACAATACTGGGATCGGGTGGGCACAATACTGGGATCGGGTGGGCACAATACTGGGATCAGGTGGGCACAATACTGGGATCGGGTGGGCACAATACTGGGATCAGGAGGGGACAATACTGGGGTGGATCAGGAGGGGACAATACTGGGATCGGGTGGGCACAATACTGGGATCAGGAGGGTACAATACTGGGATCGGGAGGGCACAATACTGGGATCAGGTAAGCACAATACTGGAATCAGGAGGGGACAATACTGGGATTCGGAGGGCACAATACTGGGATCAGGAGGGGACAATACTGGGATCGGGAGGGCACAATACTGGGATCGGGAGGGCACAATACTGGGATCGGGAGGGGACAATACTGGGATCGGGAGGGGACAATACTGGGATCGGGAGGGGACAATACCGGGATCAGGAGGGGACAATACCGGGATCAGGAGGGGACAATACTGGGATCAGGAGGGGACAATACTGGGATCAGGGGGGGACAATACTGGGGAGGATCAGGAGGGGACAATACTGGGATCAGGAGGGGACAATACTGGGATCAGGAGGGGACAATACTGGGGTGGATCAGGAGGGGACAATACTGGGGTGGATCAGGAGGGGACAATACTGGGATTGGGTGGGCACAATACTGGGATCGGGTGGGCACAATACTGGGATTAGGTGGGTACAATACTGGGATCAGGTGGGTACAATACTGGGATCAGGTGGGCACAATACTGGGATCAGGTAAGCACAATACTGGGATCGGGTGGGCACAATACTGGGATCGGGTGGGCATAATACTGGGATCAGGAGGGGACAATGCTGGGATCAGGAAGGCACAATACTGGGATCAGGAAGGCACAATACTGGAATCGGGAGGGCACAATACTGGAATCGGGAGGGCACAATACTGGGATCAGGGGGGCACAATACTGGGATCGGGAGGGCACAATACTGGGATCAGAAGGGCACAATACTGGGATCGGGAGGGCACAATACTGGGATCGGGAGGGCACAATACTGGGATCGGGAGGGCACAATACTGGGATCGGGAGGGCACAATACTGGGATCAGGAGGGGACAATACTGGGATCAGGAAGGCACAATACTGGGATCAGGAAGGCACAATACTGGGATCAGGAGGGGACAATACTGGGATCAGGAGGGCACAATACTGGGATCAGGTGGGGACAATACTGGGATCAGGAGGGCACAATACTGGGGTGGATCAGGAGGGGACAATACTGGGATCAGGAAGGCACAATACTGGGATCAGGAAGGCACAATACTGGGATCGTGTGGGCACAATACTGGGATCGGGTGGGCACAATACTGGGATCAGGAGGGCACAATACTGGGGTGGATCGGGAGGGGACAATACTGGGATCGGGAGGGGACAATACTGGGATCGGGAGGGGACAATACTGGGATCAGGAGGGGACAATACTCCACTGGGGTGGAGGATCCAGGGAAGGCTAAATATAAGAAGATTAAACTTCTGCTAATGAGCCAAGGCAGGCGGATGCCAGGACAGAAATCAGGACCACTCAGGAGGTGGTCGGAGGAACAACGGAGGGTGAAGATTCTATATAAGATTTGTCAAATTCGAAGATGAAGATCTGTAACGATGATCTTGTTTCAGATGGAGGCTGAAGAATTTGCGGCAGATAGCGTGACCATGAAGGACCTCCCACCTAATTACCATAATGAGACCGTCAAGGAGACAAAAATTGGGAATGACACCATCATCACCAAAGAACTAATTAACAAGGTATGTACAGTGATTACCCGGGAACACAAGGAGCTGAACAGAGGAGCATTAATTGATAGCAGTGTTCTCTAATAGTCTCATGTAATCTGTCCCCAGCCTATGGCTGTCTACTGAAGCGTGATCCCAATCTACAACCACTTCTATATCATATTTGCAGTCTCTGACATCTCTTGTAACATGCCCATAGTCTCTGACCAGCTGTTGTGGCATACCTGTAGACTCTGACCATCTTTTGTATGATACCCATAGTCTACTTGTAGCATGCCCATAGTCTCTGAACAGCTCTTGCAGCATGTCCATGGTCTCTGGCCATCTCTTGTAGCATGCCCGTAATCTCTGACCCTAACTTGTAGCATGCCTATAGTCTTTGACCATCTGTTGTAGCATGCCCATAGTCTTCTACCAGCTCTTGTAGCATGCCTATAGTCTCTGACCATGTTTTGTAGAATACCCCAAATCTCTGGCCAGCTCTTGTAGCATTGCCATATTCTCTGATCATCTCTTGTTGTATGCCCATAGTCTCTGACCAGCTCTTGTAGCATGCCTATAGTCTCTGACCAGCTCTTGTAGCATGCCTATAGTCTCTGACCAGCTCTTGTAGAATGCCTGCAGTCTCTGACCAGCTCTTGTAGCATGCCTGTAGTCTCTGACCATCTGTTGTAGGATACCTATAGTATCTGGCCATCCCTTGTAGCATGCCCATGGTCTTTGAACAGCTCTTGCAGCATGCCCATGGTCTCTGGACATCTATTGTAGCATGCCTGTAGTCTCTGACCCAGACTTGTTACATGCCTATAGTCTCTGACCATTTCTTGTAGCATGCCCATAGTCTTCAACCAGCTCTTGTAGCATGCCTATAGTCTCTGGATATCTTCTGTAGTATATCCATAATCTCTGACCATCTCCTGTAGCATGCCCATAAACTCTGACCATCTCTTGCAGCATGCTCATAGTCTCTGATCCTCTATTTTAGCATGCCCAGAATCTCTGACCATCTCTTGTAGCATGTCCATAGTCTTTGACCATCTGTTGTAGCATGCCCATAGTCTTCTACAAGCTCTTGTAGAATGCCTATAGTCTCTGACCATCTTTTGTAGGATACCCATAGTCTCTGACCATCTTTTGTAGGATACCCATAGTCTCTGACCATCTTTTGTAGGATACCCATAGTCTCTGACCATCCCTTGTAGCATGCCCATGGTCTCTGAACAGCTCTTGCAGCATGCCCATGGTCTCTGGACATCTTTTGTAGAATGACCATAGTCTCTGACCCTCACTTGTAACATGCCTATAGTCTGACCATTTCTTGTAGCATGCCCATAGTCTCTGACCCTCACTTGTAACATACCTATAGTCTCTGACCATTTCTTGTAGCATGCCCATAGTCTCTGACCATCTGTTGCAGCGTGCCCATAGTCTTCAACCAGCTTTTGTAGCATGCCTATAGTCTCTGGCCATCTCTTGTAGTATATCCATAGTCTCTGACCATCTCTTTTAGCATGCCCAGAATCTCTGACCATCTCTTGTAGCATGCCCATTGTTTCTGACCATCTCTTGTAGCATGACAGTAGTCTCTGGCCATCTCCAGTTGCATGTCTGCTCTGATAGTCTTATTCAATTCATTCAATTAGGGGGTTTTCCCTTGTTTCTGAGAGATTTCCTAGTATTTCCTGTTGTCGCTCCAGGACAGAAAGTGAAGAAAATCACCAATGGGGGGGGGGGGGCTACCATGATGTAATCAGGAACATCAAAATCAATATAACATACCTCTTTGATTTTTATATTCTGAGATAATTATTTGCTTTACCGTTTACACATTAGTATTTCTTCTGTGTCTTTGCAGGAAACGGACAATAAAACGGGATCAACGTACTTGTCCAAGACCATCGTATCATCCCTGAAAGGTGGCGACAAGAGAGAGCATGTGAGTCTTTGTAACATCCGTTTTATTTGTTAAGGGCGGTGCCAGGCTGATGGTATTATGTGTAACTCTACGCTGACAATCTGTCAGCTTTTATAGCTGTGTGCGTCTGCAGCTGCATGAATCTTTCTGCAGTTTCTGCCCCAAGAGACCCAACAAGACGTTATGTGGAAATTTCCCTAAAACTAAGAAAATCCCTCTGGTAGTTGTGCCTGGAACAGGTGTCATCAGGAAGGTTGGATCTCCCAAACTGGGGCATAGACAACAATGGGAACCTCAGAAGGTTGATAAAAGATAGCACCGGATCTCAGGGTGGTTAGACTGTGCGATACAATGTTCCAGAGATAGATACGGTAGAGATAGAGGACACTGTATTTGACCTTAATGTTGGGGATCTTGGGTGTGGTCATCAACTCTAGAGAAACAAGTGGCCACAATGACAAATTGGTGAGAAAATGAAACACACCATATGGCCAAAGAGCTGTGGACACCTGGCCATAATATGAGATTTATGGGTAAATTATCCCCCAACCTTTCGGAAAGGCTTTCTACAAGACTTTGCATTGTGCTCGTCTATGCAGCCAGAAGAACTTTGTGAAGTGAGGTTCTGACTTTGGTTGAGAAGACCTGTCTCAAAATTGGCATTATAAACCATCCCAAAGGTATTCAGTAGGGTTGAGGTCAGGACACTCAAGTTCTTCCACACCAAACTCATAAAATGATGTCTTTATCCAGTTCTTGACCAGGCTCATTCCAATTCATCCCAAAGGTGATCAGTAGGGTTGAGGTCGGGGCTCTGTGAAGGACACTCAAGTTCCTTCACATCAAACTCATCAAATTATGTCTTTATGGAGTTCTTGGATGAGAAGACCTGGCTCCTTTCAATTCATCTCAAAGGTGTTCGGTAGGGTTGAGGTCAGGGCTCTGTAAAGGCCATTTGAGGTCCTCCACACCAAACTCATCAAACCGTGTCTTCATGAAGTTCTTGGATGGGAAGACCTGGCTCATTCCAATTCATCCCAAAAGTGTTCAGTAGGATTGAGGTCAGGGCTTTGTGAAGGCTATTCTGGTTCCTCCACACCAAACTGGTCAAACAATATATTTATGGAGTTGTTGGATGAGAAGAACTGGCTCATTCAAATTCATCCCAAAGGTGTTGAGTAAAGTTGATATCAGGGCTCTGTGAAGGACACTGAAGTTCCTCCACATCAAACTCATCAGATTATGTCTTCATGGAGTTCTTGGATGAGAAGACCTGCCTCATTCCAATTCATCTCAAAGGTGTTCGGTAGGGTTGAGGTCAGGGCTCTGTAAAGGCCATTTGAGTTCCCCCACACCAAACTCATCAAACCATGTCTTCATGGAGTTCTTTTATGGGAAGACCTGGCTCATTCATCCCAAACGTGTTCAGTAGGGTTGAGGTCAGGGCCTAGTGAAGGCTCTTCTGGTTCCTCCACACCAAACTTGTCAAACAATATCTTTATGGAGTTGTTGGATGAGAAGACCTGGCTCATTCCAATTCATCCCAAGGGTGTTTAGTAGGGTTGAGGTCAGGGCTCTATGAAGGCCATTCTAGTTCCTCCATACCAAACTCATCGAGTGATGTCTTTATGGAGTTGGCTTTGTACACAGGTGCACAGTCATGTTGGCCTTACTCAAACTGTTGCTGTTGTTGGGGCATTGTGATACCCTCTACATGCACTGGCACCTCTAAAAAATATATACATGTTAATATTCCAGTTTCTCACCAACTTGTCATTTTGGGGCTCCAAGTTTTCTAATGCCGCGTACAAACGATCAGATTTTCTGCTCAAGCTTGGCATGCATACACACGATCACACAAAAGTTCTCAGAACGTTCGACCGTCAAGAACGTCAAGTCACATCAGACTTTTCTTGTTGGAAAATCCAATCGTGTGTACGCGGCATGAGGCCTTGTACACACGAGCAGACATGTCCGATGAAAACGGTCCGCGGACCGTTTTCATCGGACATGTCTGCTGGGATCTTTTGGTCTGATGTGTGTACACACCATCAGACCAAAATCCCAGCGGACAGAGAACGCGATGACGTAGAAGACACCGACGTTCTCTGACACGGGAGTTCAATGCTTCCACGCAAGCGTCAAAGCAATTCGACGCATGCGCGGGATTTCGGGCCAGCGGACATGTCCGATGCGTCGTACTAACCATCGGACATGTCAGACGGACAGGCTTCCAGCGGACAAGTTTCTTAGCATGCTAAGAAACTTTTGTCCGCTGGAAACCTGCCCGCTAGGCCGGAAAACTGTCCGGTAGGCCCTACACATGGTCGGACATGTCCGCGGAAACTGGTCCGACGGACCAGTTTCAGCAGACATGTTCGGTCGTGTGTACGAGGCCTAAGTGTTTTGGAAGCATGCTTAACCAACTGCACATTGTGATCCCTAAATCGCTACAGCTCTACAGGGGCACAGTGGTGACAAAGCAGCCGGAGGAAGGAACCACCATACGCAACTTGGGACCCAAGTAACTGGCACATGAGAAGTGTTGGATGTTGAACCCAATGTAGCTCCTCAAGAGAAAGCGAATCACTGCTCACCACTCTGGACTAATTTTTTTTGGGGGGGGGGGGTAACAAAGCTTCAAAAAAGCTCTCAATGCCATCCCTATGACCGAAACAACCAGACACCTGAGCGCCACAACTAATTCAGCTCCTTGGAATTCGCCCAAAACAGAGCGTTCCACTTTGGGCAAACTGACCCTTGAATGGCACCTGCAGAGATTTTTAGATATTTATTTCCCGTCATGTCTTCTGGTAGTAATTCATCTTGTATTTAGTGAAGGATCAGTTCTGATCCTTCCTGTCTTCGCGATCAGTCAGGTGGAATGTTATCTTTCCCTTTTATATAAATAGCAGCATGCTCCAGTTATTGTGATCATCAGTTCATGAAACGTTACATAACCCATGTGAGATATATGGTGACCCTTCCAAACCTCAAACTCGTTTCCATCCTCGGTGCTTTTATATAAATGCTGGCATCTATTGGGTTTTATCAGTGTCTTATGGGCAATTACTCTATACAATGGCACTGCTTGTATAAATGAGATGTCTCCGGTATATAATTAATGTTACTGATTTACTATCACTGCTGTTATATCTTATGTATGTGCATAAAGAGTATTGTTATTCTCTACTGGGCTTTGCTGTTCTATAAATGTTTATTTTACAGTGGGCGCTACTCTGCTATTGGCACTGCTGGCATTTAATGGGCATTGTTCCTCTATAAGTGGCAGTTTTCTGATGGCTTTTCTGTTCTATAATGGGCAGTATTGGTGTATAATTGACTTTTCTCTTCTATAATGGGCATTCTTGGCGTATAATTTACTTTTCCCTTCTATAATCGGCATTGTTGGTGTATAATTGACTTTTCTCTTCTATAATGGGCACTCTTGGTGTATAATTGACTTTTCTCTTCTATAATGGGCAATATTAGTGTATCCTTGATTTTCTTTCTTTTCTATAATGGGCAATATTTGTGTATAATTGATTCTTCTCTTCTATAATGGGCACTCTTGGTAGATAATGGACTTTTCTCTTCTATAATGGGCACTTTTCGTGTATAACGAACATTTCTCTCCTAAAATGAGCATTGTTGGTGTATACTGGGCACTTCTTTTCTATAATGGCCCTATTGATATGTAAAGGGAATTACTCTTCTATAACGAGCACTGTTGGTAAATAATGGGCATTCATTTTTAAAATAGTCATATCTAGTAATCATTACATACACTGTATAATATATGCTTTCAGGGACACAAATCACACTTTGCATAATCACACACTCTAACCTTTAGGGTCTTCTGATTTAAAACTTGGGCACTGTTGGTGTATAATAGATTTTTCTGTTCTATAATGGGCACTGTTTGTGTATACTTGTCTTTTCTCTTCTATAATGGGCACTGTTGGCGTATAATTGACTTTTCTCTTCTATAATGGGCACTGTTGGCATATAATTGATTTTTCGCTTCTATAATGGGCACTCTTGGCGTATAATTGACTTTTCTCTTCTATAATGGGCACTGTTGGCGTATAATTGATTCTTCTCTTCTATAATGGGCACTCTTGGTATATAATGGACTTTTCTCTTCTACAATGGGCACTTTTCGTGTATAACAAACTTTTTTCTTCTAAAATAAGCACTGTTGGTGTTGTATACTGGGCACTTCTTTTCTATAATGCCCCTATTGAAATGTAAAGGTCATTACTCCTTAATAATGAGCACTGTTGGTAAATAATGGACATTCATTTTAATAATAGTCATATCTAGTAATCATTACATATACTGTATAATATATCCTTTCAACACTTTGCAATAATCACACACTCTAACCTTTAGGGTCATCTGATTCAAAATTTGGGCACTGTTGGTATATAATTGATTTTTCTTTTCTATAATGGGCACTGTTGGTGTATAATTGATTCTTCTTTTCTATAATGGGCACTGTTGGCATATAATTGATTTTTCTCTTCTATAATGGGCACTGTTGGCGTATAATTGTTTTTTCTCTTCTATAATGGGCACTGTTGGCATATAATTGATTTTTCTCTTCTATAATGGGCACTGTTGGCGAATAATTGATGCTTCTATTCTATAATGGGCACTCTTGGTATATAATGGACTTTTCTCTTCTATAATGGGCACTTTTCGTGTATAACGAACATTTCTCTTCTAAAATAAGCACTGTTGGTGTTGTATACTGGGCACTTCTTTTCTATAATGGCCCTATTGATATGTAAAGGTCATTACTCCTTAATAATGAGCACTGTTGGAAAATAATGGGCATTCATTTTAATAATAGTCATATCTAGTAATCATTACATACACTGTATAATATATCCTTTCAACACTTTGCAATAATTACACACTCTAACCTTTAGGATCATCTGATTCAAAATTTGGGCACTGTTGGTATATAATTGATTCTTCTTTTCTATAATGAGCACTGTTGGTGTATAATTGATTTTTCGCTTCTATAATGGGCACTGTTGGCGAATAATTGATTTTTCTCTTCTATAATGGGCAATTTTCGTGTATAACGAACATTTCTCTTCTAAAATGAGCACTGTTGGTGTTGTATACTGGGCACTTCTTTTCTATAATGCCCCTATTGATATGTAAAGGTCATTACTCCTTAATAATGAGCACTGTTGGTAAATAATGGGCATTCATTTTAATAATAGTCGGATCTAGTAATCATTGCATACACTGTATAATATATCCTTTCAACACTTTGCAATAATCACACACTCTAACCTTTAGGGTCATCTGATTCAAAGTTTGGGCACTGTTGGTGTATAATTGATTTTTCTCTTCTATAATGGGCACTGTTGGCGTATAATTGATTTTTCTCTTCTATAATGGGCAATGTAGGCATATAATTGATTTTTCTCTTCTATAATAGGCACTGTTGGTGTATAATTGATTTTTCTCTTCTATAATGGGCACTGTTGGTGTATAATTGATTTTTCTCTTTTATAATGGGCACTGTTGGCGAATAATTGATTCTTCTCTTCTATAATGGGCACTGTTGGCGTATAATTGATATCTGTCTTTAATAATGGGCACTCTTGATATATAACGGACTTTTCTCTTCTATAATGGGTACTTTTCGTGTATAACAAACATTTCTCTCCTAAAATGAGCACTGTTGGTGTATACCGGGCACTTCTTTTCTATAATGGCCCTATTGATATGTAAAGGGCATTACTTTTCAATAATGAGCACTGTTGGTAAATAATGGGCATTCATTTTAATAATAGGCCTATCTAGTAATCATTGCATACACTGTATAATATATCCTTTCAGGGACACAAATCACACTTTGAATAATCACACACTCTAACTTGAAGGATCACCTGATTCGAAATTTGCAATGAAATTCACACTGATCCAGATCTGATTGACTAAACCTGTAATTATTTCAATTCACAGCTAATTTCCCAACAAGGATTTGTGGTGTCAAAATTTGACGGCTTTAAAAAACGTGTATAGAACATACTGGGAGAAATGTGTTCCCCAGAAATGAGATAAACTCTTGAGCCCGGCTACATCACCGAGACTGGCACAATCTATCACAACACTTGAATAAACTTTGAATAAAATGAATGCATTTAAAGAAGAATGTGTCTGAATTTCTCTCTGGATCCTGTAGGGAATATGGGATGTATCATGTGGGGGGGGGGGGGGGGGGGGTCTAGTGCCAGGTGAGGTCTTACAAAAAAAATTAAATAAAAAATAATAATGTAATTTATGAGGATTTTTTTTTTACCCCAAGTGCCATTGGTGAGGCAGTGATCAGGAACACTGTAAATGGCTGCACTAGTATGGTGACATTGGGACTGTTGTGGCTTGTAAGGCGGGTGACACTGTCTGGCTGCACTGATGACACTGTATGTCGGGGCAGCCAGACAGTGTCTCTGATCACTAGCCGCACCTGTTACAGTGTCACCAGACCAGTGCAGCCAGTCACAGTATCCCTGATCACAGCCACACCAGTTGCAGAGTCGCCATACTAGTGCAGTCAGTTACAGTATCCCTGATCACTGCCACACCAGTCCCTGTGTCACTAGACCAGTGCGAGCCAGCAACAGTGTTCCTGATCTCTGCCACACCAGTCCCAGTGTCACTAGACCAGTGCAAGCCAGCAACAGTGTTCCTGATCTCTGCCACACCAGTCCCTGTGTCACCAGACCAGTGCAAGCTAGCAACAGTGTCCCTGATCTCTGCCATACCAGTCCCTGTGTCACTAGACCAGTGCAAGCCAGCAACAGTGTTCCTGATCATCGTCACACCAGTGTTGGTGTCACCAGACCAGTGCAAGCAAGCAACAGTGGGCCAGATCCACAACCAGCGGGCGCAACGTAACTTTTGTGATTTAAGTTACACCGCCGCAAATTACACAAGTTAGGGCCCGATCCACAAAGCACTTACCTGGAAATTTGCAGCGGTGTAACTTAAATCCGTCCGGCGCAAGGCGGGCCAATTCAAATGGGGCGAGTCCCATTTAAATTAGGCGCGCTCCCGCACCGGACGTACTGCGCATGCTCCCGACGCTATTTTCCCGACGTGCTTTGCGCGAAGTTACGTTGCGCCGTGTTTTGAGAATCGCAACGGGTGTAAAAGAAAAAAAAAGAGTTGCGGCGGGAAAAAAAAATGTAAAAAAAAATTTGACAGCGACGCGGGATAGAAGGGTATACTTTTACATGGTGTACTAAGTTTACACTTTGTAAAAGCAGCCCTAATTTTGCGACGGCAAACTTATGGAAAAAAAAACAAAGGGAAAAACCTTTGTGGATCTCCGTAAGTGCTAATTTGCATACCCGACGCGGAATTTCGACGAGAAATGCCCCCAGCGGCGGCCGCGGTACTGCATCCTAAGATCCGACAGTGTAAAACTATTACACCTGTCGGATCTTAGGGATATCTATATGTAACTGATTCTATGAATCAGCCGCATAGATAGAAACAGGGATACGACGGCGTATCAGTAGAAACGCCTGCGTATCCCTTTTGTGGATCTGGCCCAGTGTTCCTAATTAGCGCCATCCCCGTACAGTATCATGAGACCAGTGCAGCCAGCAACAGTGTCCCTGATCACTGCCATACAAGTCAAAGTGTCCCCAGGTCCCCAGAAAGTGTCAATTAGTGTCCGAATGTCTGTTGCAAAATCGAAGCCCCGCTATAAGTCGCTGATCACCACCATTACTAGTAAAATAAATACATTTATAAATAAAAATTCCAGTATACATCCCATAGTTTGCAGACGCTGTAACATTTGTGCAAACCAATCAATATACGCTTATTGGGATTTTTTTTTTTTTTTTTACCACAAATATGTAGCAGCATTTTTTACATTTTTTTATTGGGTATGTTTTATAGCAGAAAGTAAAAAATATTGTTTTATTTTCCAAAATTGTCTGTTTTTTTTTTGCGCAAAAAATAAAAACCGCAGATGTGATCAAATGCCACCAAAAAAAAATCTCTATTTGTGGGGGAAATAAAGATGTCAATTTTGTTTGTGTACAACGCTGTACGACCGCGCAATTGTCAGGTAAAGTACCGCAGTGCTGTATCGCAAAAAATGGCCTGGTCAGAAAGGGGGGCAAGTGGTTAATGGCGGTTATTTATAATACTGTTCACTAAGTCGCATTCAGCTGGGCTCACATCTGCTTCCCATGTCCCCGTCTCTCAGAGTTGCGTCTGCCCCATCCATCGCTCAGTGCGCTGTGACTCCATCGCGGTTTCGCGGCGCGGCGGTGTAATCAGAGGGGAAATCGCAATGTTAGTTTTGGCCTCTGGCGCGCTGCAGGTTTTGTTTCTCGCTGAATCACATGAAGAACATTAAATAGTGAACGTCGATGATTGATGGCGGATTTGTCCTGAAGTCAGATCTGTTTCCAGTCGGAAGGAGGATTTTGTTTTCATTCGTGGTTTGGGGAACGTAACAAAAAGTCAGCAGATCGCTGGGTGTCCCTGAAGGCAATATAAGACAATTCAGGCAGTGCTACCCCTCCCCCTCCCCCGCTGGCAGATCCGGGTACCTAAAGCTGAACTCTGGGAAAAGTAAATATATCATCTAAATTTATTCATCATGTGTATTCTTCTTGAATCTCGGTGAGATTTGTATATTTCTTCCAGATCTGAGCAGTAATCCAGTGTGAGACTTTTCCTTCCTGTAATAAAGACCGATCACTGCTGATCTCTCTCCTTGTGCAGGGGGACTGGTCTTGTCTCCGACCCCTCCTATCATTTTCTGTAGGAAGCCTGTAGTGGGTGGAGCCTACTTGGCCCCTCCCACAGCTCTGCTCCCTCTCTTTGTGCACTGTGACTGGTCTCGTCTCCACCCCCTCCTGTAGTTTTATGCAGGAAGCTTGTAGTAGGAGGAGCCTGGGGAGCCCCTCCCACAGCTCTGCTCTCTCTCCTTGTGCAGGGTGACTGGTCTTGTCTCCGCCCCCTCCTGTCGATTTCTGTAGGAAGCCTGTAGTGGGTGGAGCCTACTGGGCCCCTCCCACAGCTCTGCTCTCTCTCCTTGTGCAGGGTGACTGGTCTCGTCTCCGCCCCCTCCTGTCATTTTCTGTAGGAAGCCTGTAGTGGGTGGAGCCTACTGGGCCCCTCCCACAGCTCTGCTCTCTCTCCTTGTGCAGGGTGACTGGTCTCGACTCCGCCCCCTCCTGTCGTTTTCTGCAGACAGCCTGTAGTGGGTGGAGCCTGCTGGGTTGCCATCCGGGGCCCTGGGGACCTCTGGGCCTTTTAATAAAAACAATATATATATATATATATATATATATATATATATAAAAAGGGGGGTTGCCATCCAGGGCCCTAGGGACCTAAGGGCCCCTTTAAAAAAAAAAAAGGGGGTTGCCATCTGGGCCCCACAGGTGTACTGCCTGTACCCCCCTGATGGTGGCCCTGATTAGGAGACTTGTTACTAATACCTGTCACTCTGAAATATTTGAAGCACTACCTGTTTTAGAGAATGGGAGTAATACTCCAGAGCAGGGACGTAGATATGGGGGGGTTTTGGAGCCCACCCCCCCCCCCCCCCCCCCCCCCCCCCCAGAGCGTGAGGGCTGAATTAGAAGTATTAGTCTGGTTGCTCCTCTCCATGGTTCATTCCGGGTTTCTCTCCAGTAAAGTGATCCAGATGTGGAATGGCCGGGGACTGCAGTACTTGCCTGGAAATCCTTCACCTATCTAATTACAGAGGTCGTCCCCGGGATGTATGACGGGTCGGAGTCCTCACATAACATGCGGCGCCCCCTCTGCTCAATCCCCTTTCTGTTCCTCATTGTACACAGAGCCAGCCAACTGATCCATCATCAGGACCTTATATCACCCACATATACAGGAGCGGGGAACAAAACCCCATAGGATGACACAGAGCTCATTACAATACACAATGTACATTATAAAGCCTCCTCATCCACCAGAATCAGCAGCGACAATCATTCTGAAAGTACTATAAAAAAGAAATGCAAAGTTCATTTTATGAAAAAAGTAAAAAAAAAAAAAAAATCAATCAGAACTTCCAGAATATGTTACAGAAATAAAAATAAAAATTTCTAGATGTACCAGTCCTAGGGGGACCCCCAAGGTGTGTAGAGATATAATACTGGTGATATAACGCTCCTCCACCGACACCATAGCACAGCTGGGCCTCTTACCACAAGGTATGGACCGCTAGATTATAGGCGGGTCATACAAGCGTTCCAAAACTCCTCGGGCTAGATTCAGAAAGAATTCAAAGCTGCGCCGGCGTATCTTCTTTCTGTATTCAGAAAGCAAGATACGCCAAAATTAGGCTAAGATCCGACTGGCGTAAGTCTCTTACGCCGTCGTATGTTAGGGTGGATACTTACGCTGGCCGCTAGGTGGCACTTCCGTTGATTTCAGCGTAGAATATGTAAATGAGCTGGATACGCCGATTCAGAAATGTACATGCGCCCGGCGGATTTTTTTACGTCGTTTGCGTAAGGCTTTTTCCGGCTTAACGTTACTCCTGCTATATGAGGCATAGCCAATGTTAAGTATGGACGTCGTTCCCGCATCCAATTTTGAAAATTTTACATTGTTTGCATAAGTCGTTCGTGAATAGGGCTTTGCGTAAATTACGTTCACGTCAAAAGCATTGACTATTTGCGACGTGATTAGGAGCATGCGCACTGGCATACGTTCACGGACGGCGCATGCGCCGTTCGTTAGAGACGTCATTTACTTGGGGTCATGTTTTATTTACATAAAACACGCCCACCTCTTCTCAATTTACGCTACGCCGCCGTAACTTAGGGCGCTGGTTCTTTGTGAATCCAGCCCCAGCCTCACTAAGTTACAGCGGCGTAGCGTATGTCAGATACGCTACGCCCGCACAAACTTACGGCGGGCTTTCTGAATCTAGCCCCTCGTCTTTGATCATCAATATTGGTATCAAGACAATGTTCTGGTTCTGTCGAAAAAATGTGTTTGTTTTCATTTACGCTTTATTGTTTGTTTGTTTTTTTGGGGGGGGGGGGGGGGTTCAAGTCATTTTCTAGCAAACACTGCTGATGTTTTTTTGTAATAAATAAAAAAATAGCCCCTGGGTGCGACGTGGTTAAGGCGACCCTGCCGCCATCTTCAGCCATGTAAAAGAAGAGGAAATACACTCACCTTTCCATGTGTTGAAAGCAGCGGCGTCTCCGCTCCCCAGTAGCTGCGCATGGTCTGTGCGCCCAATACTGAGCCAAGGATCAGATGCTAAAAAAAAATGTAATAAACAACAGACATCGGTTGTAATAAATATTTGTCATCTGAAATGCAAGCTCAGCTCATTTCTGGGAGCTTTCATCATCGGCGGCAGATATCTGACTTCATTATTGGGCCAAAAACTGGGGCAAGGCAGCCTGGAACAGGAAAAGCAGTAACTAATGGCGGCCAATTAGATTCCATCTTTCTTTTACCTTTACCTTTATCTTTGGATAGTAAAACATTTTCTTTCTGCCAGTAAATCCCTTATACAGCCCACTTTCTATTTCCTTATACATCTCACTTCCTGTTTCCTTATACAGCCCACTTCCTGTTTCCTTATACAGCCCACTTCCTGTTTCCTTATACAGCCCACTTCCTGTTTCCTTATACAGCTCACTTTGTGTTTCTCTTTTACACCCCACTTCCTGTTTCCTTATACAGCCCACTACCTGTTACCTTATACAGCCCACTTCCTGTTTCCTTATACAGCTCACTTTGTGTTTCTCTTTTACAGCCCACTTCCTGTTTCCTTATACAGCTCACTTCCTGTTTTCTTATACAGCCCACTTCCTGTTTCCTTTTACAGCCCACTTCCTGTTTCCTTAAACAGCCCACTTCCTGTTTCCTGTCTGGTCATTAGCCTAGGCTTATGACATCATGCACAGCTCTCTCTATCACTCTCATGAGAGTTTGCCATGAAGGGGGGGGATAAGTCATAAGAGGGCCAATGAGAGCTGGAGGTGTACCTCTGTGTGTCTGTGTGAATCCAGGAAGTGAACAGGCAGCAGCTTCAGCTGCCCACAGTTAAAATGGCTGCAGCCAGACTCGGTGGAGGGAGATTTCTGCAGCATATTTGGCAAATACAGAATCACAGTATATATAAAATAATATGCAAAGTGGTTGGAGGGAAGCTTCAGAATGGCAAAGATGTTTTTATTACAAATTATGTGAGCCGACTGCAGTTCTTCTTTAAGTAAAATCAGATTCAACTTCTGTGTCTTATTGAAGAGTTAACCTAGCTCCCAACTGTCCCAGATTTGGAGCAAAGTCCCTCTGTCCCTCTTTCCCCCTCGTTTTGATCTGATCTCTATAGTTGTATATAAAATGCACTTTTTATCTTTCTTTTCTTTTTCTTTTTATATTTTTTATATATATCTCTTTCTGTTTACATCGTGATCAGCCGTGATTGGGCACGGCTGATCACATGGTAAAGAGCCTCCCCGCATCACCGATCGCCCCAGGGGCGTGCGCCGGCATGAAATCCTGCAGGACGTCAATAGACGTCCAGTCAGGATTTCACAACCACTTCCCGGACGTCAATCTCCTATTGACCGGGCGGGAAGTGGTTAAACCCTTAAGTGCTTTTTTTTTTACCACTGCTATTCCTTTATATTGGCTTTTGTACAAATGCGGCATTTTAGAAATCAGATGAAAGGTTTAGGACTGCGAAATACTTTATGAGAGATAAAAAGTACATTTTATATACAACCATAGAGATCAGACCAAAATGAGGGACAAATGAGGAGGAATGAGGGACAGAGGGACAGAGGGACAAATCAGGACAGTCCCTCGAAATCCGGGACAGTTGGGAGCTATGGATTGATCCTTTAAGCCGGTCGGTGTATTGGTGGCGGCGGCGTGCCTGATGGGGAAATGAGAACATTTATCTCCATAGAGCTGACATTATGAGAATCCTCGCGGTTCCGATCCGGTCCGCCATTCTCTTTTATAAGCGCAGAGACGCACGCCAGTCTGGGGGATGTTAAATCTGAATTATTCTCAGCTAAAAGGCGACTGATATTTAATTCACGATGTGCTGCCAGGCACAGCTGTCACTGTGCATGACACCGACTCCCCGCGTGATTCATCGTGACTCACCGCGCTCCTCCGGCACGCTAATCTGCTTTTTTATGGTATTCACTGGAAGCGTTCTGAGGTCGCAACGTGTGACATGAAAGGGTTCAAGAAGAGCTGCTGTCACATGATCTAAATATTTTTTTGTAGGGCCCATGCACTGGGGCAAAGCGTTCCGTAACGCACGTTACCAAAACGCAACGCAGCGCAGCATCATTCATTGTAAATAGGACCCCTAACACATTGTACAGCACAACGCACCACAACGCTACTGCCACCAGTGTGGATGGGTTCTGACCCATTTACATAGAGCTGACGGAGCGCGCTGAACAATCGACACCCCTTGGTGCCCGAGGAACATCTTGAAAACCCGTAGGTGGCCCCTTGGTGCCTGCAGCGTGGCCCTTGGGCCCCAGAAGTGGGAGTGTCATTTTGTAAAGGGGTTATGATCTCTAAGGGGTGAACACACACTTTCTGGGTGCGGTGCTCTGTGGTCACAAAAGTTACGTACGTTCGCATGCCGTTCATTTTGAAAGGAACTCCAACACACTGCGGTACTGCAGCTCCAATGCACTTGCATGCAGCGCCACAACGCATAGGAAACTCACTACTGTGCATTGTACTGCATTTCCCGACAAGGTGCATGTCCATTTTTTGGTCATTTTGGTATGTTGATGGCCCATTTCAATGAACTTCAGTAATGTAATGCATGGTAACGCTCCAGAAAAAGTGCACTAACACACAGCACATGTAACATGTCCCTGGTCTCTGGTTCCTACAGCAAATCTCCAGTCTTCAATGGCCTATGTAACATGTCCCCAGTCTCTGGCTGTCTCCTACAGCACATCTCTAGTCTTCAATGGCCTATGTAACATGTCCCCGGTCTCTGGTTCCTACAGCACATCTCTAGTCTTCAATGGCCTATGTAACATGTCCCCAGTCTCTGGCTGTCTCCTACAGCACATCTCCAGCCTTCAATGGCCTATGTAACATGTCCCCGGTCTCTGGCTCCTACAGCACATCTCTAGTCTTCAATGGCCTATGTAACATGTCCCCGGTCTCTGGTTCCTACAGCACATCTCTAGTCTTCAATGGCCTATGTAACATGTCCCCAGTCTCTGGCTGTCTCCTACAGCACATCTCCAGCCTTCAATGGCCTATGTAACATGTCCCCGGTCTCTGGCTCCTACAGCACATCTCTAGTCCTCCATTGCCTATGTAACATGTCCCCAGTCTATGGCTCCTACAGCACATCTCTAGTCTTCAATGGCCTATGTAACATGTCCCCGGTCTCTGGCTCCTATAGCAAATCTATAGTCTTCAATGGCCTATGTAACATGTCCCTGGTCTCTGGCTCCTACAGCACATCTCTAGTCTTCAATGGCCTATGTAACATGTCCCCGGTCTCTGGCTCCTACAGCACATCTCTAGTCTTCAATGGCCTATGTAACATGTCCCCGGTCTCTGGCTCCTACAGCACATCTATAGTCTTCAATGGCCTATGTAACATGTCCCCGGTCTCTGGCTCCTACAGCAAATCTATAGTCTTCAATGGCCTATGTAACATGTCCCTGGTCTCTGGCTCCTACAGCACATCTATAGTCTTCAACGGCCTATGTAACATGTCCCCAGTCCCTGGCTGTCTCCTACAGCACATCTCTAGTCTTCAATGGCCTATGTAACATGTCCCCGGTCTCTGGCTGTCTCCTACAGCACATCTCCAGTCTTCAATGGCCTATGTAACATGTCCCCGGTCTCTGGCTCCTACAGCACATCTCTAGTCTTCAATGGCCTATGTAACATGTCCCCAGTCTCTGGCTGTCTCCTACAGCACATCTCCAGTCTTCAATGGCCTATGTAACATGTCCCCAGTCTCTGGCTGTCTCCTACAGCACATCTCTAGTCTTTAATGGCCTATGTAACATGTCCCCGGTCTCCATCTCAATGGACTGCAGTAATGTAATGGATGGTAAGGCTCCAGAAAATGTGCACCAACACACCGCACACCCGAATGACTCTTCACAAATTCATGTAACATGTTCCAAGTCTCTGGCTGTCTCCTACAGCACATCTCCCGTCTTCAATGGCCTATGTAACATGTCCTCAGTCTCTGGCTGTCTCCTACAGCACATCTCTAGTCTTCAATGGCCTATGTAGCATGTCCTCAGTCTCTGGCTGCCTGCTACAGCGCATCTCCAGTATTGAACAGCGTTGGTACAACCTATGTAGGCAATTTGACTTTGGGGGGGGGGGAGGGGTGGGGCATGCCATAGAGCAGACCTTCCATTTTCATGGAATATCCACTTTAATGAATACAGAGCTGCTTTCATTTGTAGCATTTGTATCTGCCGGGAGCTCAGATTAAATCCTAGGTACTGGTAGCTTAGATGACAATCAGGGTCATTGTGGGTGTTTAATGTCATTAGGGACTGCAGAGAGTCCGCTGTTTCAGTTTGCCTCTGTAAAGGACGAGAGGATCCACAATGGTGAGAAAATGGCGTCATTAATCATAAAACTCGATGCAAAAAGCGCCAAAAGGCTCGCAGTTCCTTTTATTAAAGTGTAGAAGTGTGATAATGGAAGCGGCGAGCCAAGCGGCAGTGATGGAGGACGGGGAGGATGGGGAGGACGGGGATAACAGGCAGTAATCTCCCCGCAGCAAGTGCCAGCTTGTGTTTGTTCATCTCCGGTGACAAAAGAACAGCCAGTCTGCGGATCTGTCCTGGAAAAGTTCCCGGGCTGTCAGTTCCCAGGAGATCGGTGTGATGGGAGAAGGCGGCCACCGGGGGGAGCCATGCCAGCTGTGCCATGCCAGCCACTGCCAGACAACACATTTTAAAGGGCACCGCACACTTTTTAGGGGTTAATGTGGATGTGAGAGAATGTCATCAATGGCCCAGATTCAAGTAGCAATTGCGCCTGTGAAACCATATGTTACACAATGCAATTGCTGACTTGCCCGGGCGTTAAGAATGCACCTGATTCAGGAACATCGTAACGCCGACTGCAGCCTAAAATCTGCGTGGCATAAGGCTCTTATGCCCGCATATTTTAGGCTGCATTCTTGCGATGGCCGCTAGGGGGCGCTCCCATTGTGCTCAGTGTATAGTATGCAAATTGCATACTAACACCGATTCACAATGTTGCGCGAGCCCTGCGTACGCAAGTTACGTCGTTTCCGTATGGCGTGTTTAGCGTAAGGCTGCCCCTTCTAATAGTAGGGGCAGCCAATGCTAAAGGATACCCGTTGTTTCCGCGTCGCGATATTTGAAATCTACGTCGTTTGCGTAAGTGATTCGTGAATGGCGCTGGACGCCATTCACGTTCACTTTGAAGCAAATGACGTCCTTGCAACGTCATTTTCCGCAATGCACATCGGGAAAGTTTCCCGACGGAGCATGCGCCCTACGCTCGGCGCGGGAGCGCGCCTAATTTAAATGATTCCCGCCCCCTACGGGATCATTTAAATTGCGTGCTCTAGCGCCGGGCAATTTTGCCGGCACGCCCTCGCAATTTACAGAGCTACTGCTCCGTGAATCAAGGGCAGCGCAGTAAATTTGCGGGGGCGCAGGGCAAAATCGTTGCCCTGCGCCTCCGCAAATAATGCGCAAATCTCTTTGAATCTGGGCCAATATATTCGTCTTGTCAATGATTAAAAAAATATATATATATATATATTTTATTTGTACAGGATTTATTTATATGTGGGCTCATAGGTGCGGCTGTATATGTAAATTACTTACACAGGGTCTACCTTCTGATTTCCAGGGGTGGGGTTTAATTCTCCTTCTTACTGGACTCTTCTCCTCCCTGCTCTTCTCTCCTCATTCTTTCCTCTCTCTCATTCCTTTCATCTCCCGACTCTCATTATTCCCTTTATTCACCCTTCTTCTATTCCCTCTCCATCCTTCCCATTTCTTTTATGTCTCCTCTCCCTCTTCACCCCCTTCTCTCTTCTCTTCTCCATCCCGCTTTTTGTCTCTATTTCCTATCTCTCCTCCTCTCCATTTTTTCCTCTCTCGCTATTCCTTTGCTCTCCATCTCTCCCCTCTTCTCTCCACCTCATACTCTCATCTCCCCGCTTCTCCCCTCTTTTCACATCTCCCCTTCTCTCTTCTCCTCCCTATCATCCCCCTCAGTCTCTCCACTTTGTATTCCTCCTTCTTCCCCCTTCTATTTCTCTCCCTCCTCTAATTCTTTCTCTTCTTTTACTTCCTGCTCTGCTCTCTTCTCTCCCTATCTTCCTTCTCTCTCTCTCTTTTAATACCTTGTCCATCTCCTCTATTTCTTTTTTCCTTCTCTACACCCCCCCCCCTCTTATTCTCCCTCTTCCATCCCCCTTTCTCTCTCCCTCTTTATTCACTCTCTTTTCCCCCCTCCCTCTATCCTCTTCTCCCCTCTCCCTCTGTCTCATCTCCTTGAATTGTTTCTCCTCTCACTTCCCTCTCTCTTCCATCTCCCCTCTTCTCGCCACTCTCTTCACATTTCTCTCTCCCCCTCTTCCAACTCATCTACTCTACTTCCCTCTTCTCTCCTCCGCTCTTCTCTTCTCCGCTCTCCTTGCCACTCTCTCCTCCTCTCTCCTCACCACTCTCTCTCCCTCCCTGTGTTTTTCCCTCTCTCTTCTTCTCCCATCTCTCTCTCTCCTCTCCTCACTTTCTCTCCCCATTTTACATCTCATCTCCTCTCTCTCTTCTCCCCTTTATCTCTCCTTCTCTTTCCAACTTCCTTTCTCCCCACCTATCCTTTATGCTCTCTGTCTCCCTCCTGTCCTCTTCTAGCCTCTCGTCTCCTCTCCATTCATTCTCCTTTCACTCTCATTCCCCCTCTTCCACCCCCCCCCCCCATCTTCTCCCCTCTCCATCTTCACTCCTCTCTTCCCTCTCCCTCCTCCATCTCTGCTCTCCCCCCTCTCCATCTTCACTCCTCTCTTCCCTCTCCCTCCTCCATCTCCTCTCCTCTCTCCCCCCTCTCCATCTTCACTCCCCTCTTCCCTCTCCCTCCTCCATCTCCTCTCTCCCCCCTCTCCATCTTAACTCCTCTCTTCCCTCTCCCTCCCCCATCTCCTCTCCTCTATCCCCCCCTCTCCATCTTCACTCCTCTCTTCCCTCTCCCTCCCCCATCTCCTCTCCTCTATCCTCCCTCTCCATCTTCACTCCTCTCTTCCTTCTCCCTCCTCCATCACCTCTCCTCTCTCCCCCCTCTCCATCTTCACTCCTCTCTTCCTTCTCCCTCCTCCATCACCTCTCCTCTCTCCCCCCTCTCCATCTTCACTCCTCTCCCTCCTCCATCTCCTCTCTCCCCCCTATTCTCCCCTCTCCATCTTCACCCCCCCTTCTTCTCACCTCTATATCTTCTCTCCTGTCTTCCCCTTTCCTCCTCCATCTCCTCTCCTCTCTCCATCCCCCCTCTTCTCACCTCTCCATCTTCTGTCCTGACTTCCTCCTCCATGTCCTCTCTCCACCCCCCCCCCCCCCTCATCCTTCTCACCTCTCTAGTCCCTCATCTCTTCCTCCTCCCTCTTCTCTCCCTCTCTCTGGTCCTCCCCTCTCCCTTTTTCTTCTCTCCCTCTTGCATCTCTCCTCCCCTCTCTCTTCTACTCCCTTGTCCATCTCCTCTCCTTTCTGTTTTGCATTCTCTATACTGCTCTCACCCCCCTCTTCCATCTCAATCTCTTCTCTCTCTCCTCTCTTTCCCTCTCTTTCTTTCATTGTTCTTTTTCTCTTCTTCTCTCTCTCTCTCTCTCTCTCTCTCTCTTTCTCTCGCTCCCTCTTCCATATCCTCTCCTCTTCTCACCGCTCTCTTCTCTCTCTCTCTCTCTCTCTCTCTCTCTCTCTCTCTCTCTCTCTCTTTTTCATCTTATAACTGTTCCTTAATTTTTTTCCTGTCATTATCACACCTCTGGAATTATTGAATATTTGTTAGACCACCAACCACAGGATGGACTGAGGGGGCTGGATTTAGAGAGCTTCGTCTATCTTTAGGCGGGCATAGCGTATCTCAGATACACTACGCCGCCGTAAGTTTGAGCAGCAAGTTGTGTATTCACATAGAACTTGCGCTGAAACTTACGGCAGCGCAGTGTAACTGGGCCGGCGTAAGCCCGCCTAATTCAAAATAGGCTGGTTGGGGGCGTGTACTATGTAAAATAGTAGTGACCCCATGTTTTTGACGTTTTTAACGAACGGCGCATGCGCCGTCCGTGGACGTATCCCAGTGCGCATGCTCCAAATAACGCCGGCAAATCGTCATGCTTTCGACGTGAACGTAAATTACATCCAGCCCTATTCGCGAACGACTTATGCAAACAACGTAAAAATTTCAAAACTCGGCGCGGGAACGACGGCCATACTTAACATAGGATACGTCGCACATACCCCTCATATAGCAGGGGTAACTTTACGCCGGAAAAAGCCGAACACAAATGACGTAAAAAAAAAAGCGCCGGGCGGTCGTTCGTTTCTGAATCAGCGTAAATACTAATTTGCATATTCCTCGCGTAAAAATACAGAAGCGCCACCTAGCGGCCAGCGTGAGATTGCAGCCTAATTTTGCGACGGCAAACTTATGGAAAAAAAAACAAAGGGAAAAACCTTTGTGGATCTCCGTAAGTGCTAATTTGCATACCCGACGCGGAATTTCGACGAGAAATGCCCCCAGCGGCGGCCGCGGTACTGCATCCTAAGATCCGACGGTGTAAGACACTTACACCTGTCGGATCTTAGGGATATCTATGCGTAACTGATTCTCTGAATCAGGCGCATAGATACGACCGACCGCACTCAGAGATACGACGGCGTATTAGGAGATACGCCGTCGTATCTCTTTTCTGAATCTGGCCCACGGTGTCTAGAATAGTGCAGTGCCACGTCCTGAGAATATTTTTGGAGCAGCAAATGTTAAAAACACAAAGGAATGGACTTTATCGGCACCAATAGTAAAAATACAAATACATTTATTAACATATACCCCATAGGGGTTTGATAAAAAATAAATATAAAGTAAAAAAAAAAAAGAGGTGATTAGATGCCACCAAAAGAAAGCTCGATTTATAGGAACAAAAGGATAAAAATTAGTTTGGGTACAGCGTCGCACGACCACGTAAATGTAATTTAAAAAGCTGCTGCGCTGAAAGCTGAAATTTGGCCTGGGCAGGACGGGGGGATAAGTGCCAGGTATTGAAGTGGTTAAATCTTCAAACTTCTGGGCTTCGGAAAGTCTTTTTTGGCTTCCAGAAACATTTCACAAACCGGTAAACAAAATTTCCGCACAGAGATAAACACGTGCAACAATGTTGTCTTCAGATTGTTAAACAAGTACCGTCTCCATGGAGACAGCATCCGAAAAAAAAAAAAGAAAAAAGATAACACAAATTATTTTAATTACATCCAAGGTAGCTGGTACAGTTTGTCCCCGGCAATTAGACGAAACGCTCGGGTGGGGGGGGGGGGATTGAAAGCCTTAATTTCTTTTATCCTTCGCCCCTCCTGCTTAATGAAGCCACTTAGAGTATTAATGATAAGCAGGACAGCTGCCGGTCTGTACATTTGGCAGGAGAATCGTTCGTTCTGGCGAAGCCACCCAGAAAGACGTCGTCGGTAAACATTGCTCTGGATGAGTTTCGTCCCTCGCTCTGCCGCTAAAATCCAAAATAATTAAAATCAAAAGCCGTCAGGACCAACCCTGTCCTCTGCACTTTTTTTTTCAATGTAAAGTGGAATCCTAGGGCAGTGCTTCTCAACTCCAGTCCTCAAGGCACCCCCCCACAGGTCATGATTTCAGGATTTCCCTCAGATGAAACAGCTGTGGTAATTGCTAAGGCAGTAAAAATGATCAAATCACCAGAGGGAAAATAATGGAAAGCCTGAAAACATGACCTGCTGGGGTGCCTTGAGGACTGGAGTTGAGAAACACAGTCCTAGGGGCTTTGTACACCCCAGCTGCGGTGCGGGAAGACGTGCAACATTTTGTGTTTTCCCGCTCCTCTCAAAAATGTGCTGCCCTTTGCAGATGCTTGTAGGTGCCATTTATGCCCCTCCCACACACGTATCTAGAAAAAGGGTTAATACCGCCCCTCTGCAGAGGCCCATTGCGGGCGGTATTATCGTGGTTTCCCATTAATTTCAATGGGAAGGTGCGGTATAGGAGCGATAAACACCCCGCTCCTATACCGCTCCAAAGATGCGGCAAGCAGGACTTTTGGAGCGCTCCTGCTACCGCACCGCTTCAGTGTGAAAGCCTTCGGGCTTTCACATTGAAGCCTGCAGGGCATGATTTTTTCATGCGGTATAGCAGCGCTATTTTTAGCGCTGTACCACATGAAAAACGCCTCAATGTGAAAGGGGCCTACGTCGGACATCTGAGCTTTAGATTGTGCTAATTCACATCACATATTATCATCAATAGACTTTCACACAATACAGTGTCAATTAGCATAACACAATGAAATATCTTAGGAGCTAGACTTAATTAGCACAATAGACAATAGAATGCAATCACAACAAGCTTTCATCACTACAGCCAGGTAGCTGGAGGTGATTAACATCAATTAACATCTTAACAGTCTATGTTCCACATTAAATGAATCACACTATTATTGACCTGTTGTGTTCAGAATTAACCTCTTGTAATATTTCAAGATATCCTGGAATACATTGTGAATTATCATTACTGTCCCATCTCATGTAATTCAAGATATAATTTCTCAGTCATCCTATGCCCCTAGTGGACATAGGATCACCCTAGACCCAAGAGTCATTGGTGAAGCTGAAACAGGAGTACCCCGTATACTTCAAGAGCCTCTGGGTCCCACGGGCCATGCCATTACAGCGTCAAACTACGGTACTTAAAAATCTCCATAGGCGATGCTTTGCAAATTTTTACAGGTTACTTGTTTAGAGTCACAGAGGAGGTCTTGGGCTAGAATTATTGCTCTTGCTCTAATGCATGTGGCGATACCTCACTTGTGTGATTTGGACACCGTTTAGATATGTGGGGGGGACTTACATATGCGTTCACTTCTGTGCCCAAGCACACTGGGATGGGGGGGGGGGGGGGCACTTAAAATGTATTTTAATTTTTTTACACTTTCTTTTTTAAAACTTTTTTTTAGATCACTTATATTGCTATTACAAGGATTGTGCACGACAGGTCCTCTTTATTTATGGAGAGATGTGGGCTCAATAAGACTGGAAAGGCTAAAAATAAAAAAATAAAAAAAAACTCTCTCTGCCTTTCCAGCCCCGTCCTCGGCTTTGTTTACTTTCACCGGCCCAGACGTGACGTCATAACGTCGCACTCGGGCCTCCGAGGGTCATGGAGATGACGGGGGGGACCAATCTGGTCACCAGAAATCTCTATAGTAAACTTCCGGCGGCAACCGATTCATTCTCCGGCTCACCAATCGAGACTGACTGAAGATGAGACTGACCATGCGGGGAATGAAATTGCGCAAATTATGCTGAACTCGCACGATTTCAATCCCACGTCATTGTGAACTAGGAATCATGTGCACTTTTAGCCAAGTGACTGTCTAAGAGGGGATTCCCTCACTATGGGGAGATTTCTTATCACTTCCTGTTGTGTCTACCGTATAGAAAATCTCCTCGATGGGATGCAAAAAATAAAAAAAAAATGTTACATTTTTCAAAAGTAAAAGTAAAGTAGATTTTCAGTTGATTTGGGCGGATTTTCCATCATTTAGCGCAGTGGAGACATTTAAATGTAACTTTTCTTTCCACTTCCTGCTCTGTCTGATCTCTTCTAATTGCTTTTTTCCAGGAGTGCATTGTGGACGAGGACTGCGGTCTGGCCGGCTTCTGTCATCTGTCAGACTTCGTCTATAGATGTCTACCGTGCAAGGAACAGGAAGCGGTACGTTCTTCGCCAGGGGAGTTGTTAGGTCTGCAAAAGATCTGGGGCTAGAGCCCATATCAGCAAAGTAAAGAAAGTCATACGCTTGGGCGGGCATACACCTGTATATAATGTGTGTGTGTACTAATATATATATAAATAAAATAGTTACATATCTGAATGTTGATCCCCCCCTTACATCATGGTCCCCAGAGAGCACCAGGACTTAGGAGTGCACTACATAAGGAATTCAGGGCTTAGTTGTGGCCATCTATGCAGCCTCACCTGTGCCAAGCAATGCAGCCTTTCCAGTACCCAGCAATGAACCCCCCCTACTGTAGTACTCTGTCCCCTGCATTTAGCAGAGGCAGGCCGGGTGCGGCCCAAGGGCCACCGACCCCTACCCTAGCTATGAGCACCAGATTCGGGGCTATAGCCCCAGTAGCCACCTGTCAGGTCACCTGTGGCAGGGTAGTGAACCCTATAGCCGACTGCTGCGATCAGAGAGGAAGCAAACCCAAGATCGCCCAGGGCGCGGAGTCTAAGACCCAGCTTTGTGTTCACCAGAGCCTCTGGTGGTAATGGTGGCCTTCGCCGCAGCTGGATCCAGGTCGCGACCCCTGGGATCCCCTAAGTCACGCTCCGCAGAGAGAGAGGGGAAGCAGCAAGCAGGACAAGCGATAGTGATGGGTAAGCCGTGGTCAGGCAGGCAGACTAGGGTAACCGAGGGACAGGCAAAAGGTCAAGGGCACAGGCAAACTGGAAAAGTCAGGGACGAGCCAAAAACGGTACACAGGGAGGTAATCGTAGCACACTGCAGACAGGAACTTGAGCAAACAACACTGTTGAACAGCACTGCAGGCCTGTAGTGCAATAGTTAATATAGACTTCCTGGGATGGCCTGGGTGGGGCCATACAGAAAGGAGAGGAAATAAGAAGGTAACCAGAACAGAGTCAGGCCTCTAATGGACAGATGGAAACAGGTAAGCTTCCAGACTATTGCATATCCATGACACCACCCCCTAGAGACGCCACTGTCCTTCACACTGACGCTAGCCATACACATCCAAGGCTAGATTTTTGTTCAAATGTTTCTACGAAAGTCTGAAAAAAATCCTTAGAGGATTTAAATGTGTGTAAAACTAAACTTTGGGACTGAGTAAGGGAAGGTTATAACCCGTGTCAGATTTCCCCTCACATCCTGTCCCATAGCCATAACAGGAAGTGTGTAAAAATCCCTCCATAGTGAGGGAATCCCCGGTTGTCACCAAAACTAGTGTCCCCTTTGGAAGATTTTCCCTCTATTTCTGCTCTGGTGACTACCCAAAATTTGTGATTTTCTTTCACTTTCATTCTCATTGATAACGATAACAAAGAGAGGATGAATCACCCTAATGGGGGACACAGACAGGAATAAAAACCTGGCAGGGGTTCTAATCCATCTCCGCTCTATCGAATACAGTGGAACCTTGGATTACAAGAATAATCCGTTCCAGGAGAATTCTCGTAATCCAAAGCACTCGCATATCAAAGCGAGTTTCCCCATTGAAGTCAATGCAAACTAAAATAATTTGTTCCGCATTGGCCCCTTGGCAGATGTGAAGACAGTGAAATGTATAGTTGTATCATTGCACACAATTGATTGGTGGGTTATTTGTTTTTTTTCTTATGTCATGCAGTGCACCAGAGATGGCGAATGCTGCGACGGGCAGCTGTGCATCTGGGGTCAGTGCAAGAAATCGGAGAAGGGGGAGAGCGGTGCCATCTGTGAGAAGCAGAGCGACTGCGACCCTGGCTTCTGCTGCGCCGTACATTCAAGTAACTATCTACCCCCCCCCCCCCAATAATAAATGTCTTCAGGATTTTTCGTGCACACCTCAGACATCAAGTAGAATCAACCTGTGAACTGCTAACCAAAAAAGGCTTCAATTGTACTCAAGTCCAAGTATCCTAGTACTCAGATCCAGCTAAAACTTTTTTTTTCTTTGGATAGATTAGGAAAGGATTGGGCTTTACTGAAAGAGACATGAGGTTTGGTGCTACAGATCTGGATTTCTTCTCCTATATTTCTTCCTAGGATGGAGAAAAGGAAGGAGGAATAATGGTGGACCAGCTATTCTCAGCCAAAGTTCCATAGAAACCTTGGGTTCCTCAAGAAGTTGCTAAGGGTTCCTTGAGCTGTGGCTGATTGACCTGCCATCTGGTGATGCCATGGTCCAAAGCCACTTGGCAGAGCCAACAGCGTGATACCAACAATCTTTTTAACTCTTGGGAAGGGTGGCCTTTTGACCATGAATGTAAGGAACATTCTTCCCACTGCTCACCAATGGGTTTCTCTGGGGTAAAAAGGTTGATAAAGCTTGATCTAGACCAGGGTTTCTCAACCAGGGTTCCATAGAATGCAAGGGTTCCTCCAGAGGTTGCTAGGGGTTCCTTGAGCTGTGGCTGATTGATCTGCCATCTGGTGATGCCATGGTCCTAAGCCACTTGGCAGAGCCAACAGCGTGATACCAACAATCTTTTTAACTCTTGGCAAGGGTGGCCTTTTGACCATGAACGTAAGGGGCATTCTTCCCACCGATCACCAATGGGTTTCTCTAGTGTAAAAAGGTTGATAAAGCTTGGTCTAGACCAGGGTTCCATAGAACGTAAGGGTTCCTCCAGAGGTTGCTAGGGGTTCCTTGAGCTGTGGCTGATTGACCTGCCATCTGGTGATGCCTTGGTTCGAAGCCACTTGGCAGGGCCAACAGCATGATACCATTGACCTTTTTAACTCTTGGGAAGGGTGGCCTTTTGACTATGAATTTAAGGGGCATTCTTCCCACTGACCACCGATGGATTCCTCTGGGGAAAAAAGGTTGATAAAGTTTGGTCTAGACCAGGTTTTTTCAACCAGGGTTCCATGGAACGCAAGGGTTCCTCCAGAGGTTGCTAGGGGTTCCTTGAGCTGTGGCTGAATGACCTGCCATCTGGTGATGCCTTGCTCCAAAGCCACTTGGCAGAGCCAACAGCGTGATACCAACAATCTTTTTAACTCTTGGGAAGGGTGGCCTGTTGACCATGAATGTAAGGGGCATTCTTCCCACTGACCACCAATGGGTTCTTCTGGGGTAAAAAGGTTGAAAAAAGTTTGGTCTAGAAGTGTTCATTTGTAAACCTGGTTTCTTTGTCTTTCAGGTCTCCTCTTTCCAGTGTGCACACCTTTGCTGGTTAAGGGCGAGGAGTGTCAGACTCCAAACCCACTCCTTGATATATTTTCATGGGATCTGGAGTCAGAAGCCCCTATAAACCGTTGTCCCTGTGCCAGCAGACTGATCTGCCAGGGTGAGAGGTAGGTAGCTTCCTTTGACCATCACTGTGAGGAAAAACATGAGAAAAGGTTCTCCAGTGTACAGTAAAGGTCCAGCCAGCGCACCTCCCATTGAGTTGTTACGACAAATGGCATCAACCAGACTGGTTGGTGGAGAGCCCTGGCTGTGGCGGCAGTGGTGGATCACCAGTTTCTACTACGAAAAGATATGCTGGTATGGACGATGAATCCAGATTCGTAAAAAATAAATAAAAAGGGTTGTTTTTAAAGTGTGAATGGGTGAAAGTGATGGTGGTTGTTTCAGATCTGACTGGTGATGGGTTTTAGAGTTCAGGTTAAGCCATTTTTTAGCTTTGGATAGAGTGCCAGAGTTCTAAAACCTTTGATGGTTCTCTGATGACTTCACTTGACCACAGGGACACAAAAAGCAGCTCAAGGTAGGTTTTATCTGTCCTAAACCCATACACCTGTTTTGGATCAGACCAACCGTCTGATGAGTATCTGCCCCCGTCCTGAATAAACCTATACGAAATCACACGGAGACTGTGCTCAGATTGATGATACTCTCGTTATTGGTTGCGGATACATGGGGGTTTTATAGGTGAGCTACTAATGCTATGAGCATGTGTATCATTAGCATAATGTTATCTAGGTATTAGTAGTTTCTGATTGGTTGTGTCCATGTAAGGTGAACTTCTTCCAGGATCTGGGCGTCATCAGATAAGGTGTGGCCCTGGGCGGAGGCGCCATGTTTGTTTTCACATTCTTCATTCGATGGGAGGGGGTGCTACTAGCGGCCAACTTTAGCATGGAATATAAAAGCAGTTTATATACAAAGAAAAATATAGACTTTATAGTATGAAAAAGATGAATAGAAAATGGGCATTGTACCTGATCCATCACACACCTACTCTATTTTTAGTAGTTAACCCCATCCCTCTCTAGTGGGTTTAAACTTGCATTGGCTGCAGGATTCACCTCCTCTCCAGTGCTGTCCCTCTGTAGTTATTCCACTCTGCCACAAGATGTCCTTGGTGAACCCATAAGACCAATGATATTCTGGGAGCACCGGGTGTCGTAAACTGGCCCTTTGAGAGGGCATCACCACCTTGTTGACTCCAATACCTGAAGTATCTTCTGAACCACTTGGATGAGGTCTTACCATAAAGCCAACATGAGATAGTGGGATGGAACCACTCAACTCTGGTGGCCAGATTAGATAAGGAACAGGTAAAACTGATGTATATTGATAAGGCAGAGACCTGTTAAGACGCTCTTCTACTCAATGTACTGTTTGATGTATTTTCCTCTGTAACCCACACAACCCTGGAAACTTCCAGGCCATAACTCCTTTCCTTGTTTGTTGCTGCAGGGACAACTTTGCGCTCGTCTGTGAAGAACTTCTCCTGCAGAGCAAGAGGGAAGAGACCATTAACCTGCCATTTTTCACCGCCTTGCCAATGGAGGAGATCAACTACGAAGACGGCAATATTTCACCCACAGGAATCGGAGCCGATCCCAGCTTTCCCGAAGACGAAAGAGATTTAATCGATTCTGAACGTCCCTTTGTGGACTACATCTAGAGGACTTAT